>NW_026868164.1:0-193958 GCF_020745735.1 Hemiscyllium ocellatum | reverse complement strand
CCACATATTTGCGTAAAGTGGTGCTCGAAAATTTTTATCATCTTTGGGATGAATCTCCATTCATTCAGTGCTATGGAGTCATGTAGGCCAGAAACATACCCTTCAGACAACCAGTCCATGATCCCCAACTAAACTAATGCCACCTGTCTGCTCTTGGCCTATAACCAGTTTGTTATTAGTTGTGTTTATTTTTTAACTGTAACGATTGGATAAAAAAATTGCTGATAATTGATTTTAAAGTGTTGGGGATTTATTTTTATCACTAGAACAGGTTACACCACTTTTCAGGCTAATTTTACCTAATGTAGGGCAACATGTTCCTCGGTGTTTCTGTTTGAGATCTTGAATGCTGCTGTGATGTCCTGCTGAATGCAATGGAGTCAATATTAATCCTAGCCTCACTGTGGCTGGGGGTGAATTGCCTTAATTTGGCTCCTGACTCAGAAAACTGCGCAGAGAATCAACTGCTGAAACAATGATTTACACTTTATTGTATGTAGCAACCAAGATACCCCCCCACCCCCCTCAAGTCACCAAGTTCAACCTCACTCCCAACTTGGGGATCACCCAATTGATGGCAGAATTTAACTGACTTTCCACCGAATATCTGTCTCTGGAAGTGTTCAGGGATTCACTGCAGTGTTGTTTTTCCAAGTACTGCTGCTGCATCTTTCTGGGTTTAAATTCTGGAGGAGATTCCACACTTTGAAATCTGTGGTGTGATGTTTCTTTAGATTCTAACACCACCTCCCACATTGCTAGAGACCTCCAGTGTGTAGCATACCTTCTTAGCCTTGAGGTTTAGCTGTCTGTTTGAAAACAGCCTGTCCTGCAATTAACCTCTTGGTGTCAAAGCCATCCTTCCACAGACAGACTAACTTGTCCTTTTGTCACGAGTTTATTAAAAACTTATCTCATCTGTCCCAGGAAACAGCTTGTTGTTATACATCCTTCTTCTCAGGGATAGTTAACTAGCAGAAATTAGGCCATTCAGCCCATTGAATCTGCTCCATCATTCAATCCTGGCTGATAACTTTCTCATCCCATTCTCCCCGTAACCCTTGATACTTAAGAATGATTATATGGTGGAGCAGACTCAATGGGCTGAATTGCCTAATTTCTGCTTCTGAGGGCTTATGATTTTGCAGTTTCTCAGTGGCCCTTTTGTTTCTTGGTCCAGAAAGAGTTATTGCTGACTCAGGTAGTTTGGAAAGTTCTGGAGTTTACAGGACCACACCATATTCCTCTCTGCATTGTCCAGGAATAACTATTCCTTCTGAGATATTGGAAATTCCAGAGCTACCTTGGTATCCTGAATAAAATCGGTTTGTCAGAAAATCTCTGCTGCTACTCTGGAACAGAAGGATTATGGGGAGAAAATTCAGAAATCAGATGTGCAAAGAGACGATGGAGTTCTATTCAGGATTCTCTCAAGGTAAACTTGAAGGTTGAATCACTAGTTGGGGAGGCAAATGCAATGATGGCATTTATTTTGATCAGACTTGAATATAAAGGCAAGGATGTACTTCTTGAGGCTCTGTAAGGCTCCGGTCAAGCCGCATTTTGGAGTATTGAACGCAATTTTGGGCCCCATATCTCAGGAAGGATGTACTGGCCCCTTTATTATTAACTATTCAATTCAGCTCATTGAATCAATTCTGCCATTTATTCAGATCACGTTAGCTTTATAAACATCAACTCCACTTTCTTGCTATTTCCACATAATCCTCAATTCCCTCACTAGTTAAACAAAAACTGACAGCCTTGGATGTACTTAACGACCCAAGCTCAACAACCCCCTGTAGTATCATGGTCCACAGATTTACTGTCCCCAGTAAAAATTCCTATCTGTCTTCAACATGCAATCTCTCATTTGCAGGTTATTCCCTCTGGTGCTAGACTCACCCACAAAGGTAAACTTTTCCACATCAAGCTGTCAAGTCTCCTCAGAATCGCTTATGGAAAATAAGGTTACCTCTAAATCTTCTCACTTCTAATAAGTATAGGCCCAACCAATTCACTTCTCTTCATATGATATTCTTTTCATCCTGGTCAAACTTCTCTGGACTGCCACCAAAGTCAGTATATCTTTCCTTGGGTAAAGGGACCCACCCAGTGTTCAGTTTTGGCCTGACTGTTGCCTGATAGAGGTTCACTATAACCTCCCGACTTTTATACTCTATTTAAAGGTCAGCCTCCCATTTGCCTTCCCTATTACTCACTGAACTTGGATGAAGAGATGCATGGGTATGGGCTTCCAAATCCCTCAATTCAACAGCTTTCTCATTTAACATTCAGCACTGTTCCTCCTGGCAAAGTGCACAACCTCTTTTCCCTAAATTCTATTCCATTTGCCATTTGCTTAACCTGTCTATATACCTCTGCAGATATTTCATGTCTTCTCACCACCTGCCTTCCTATCAACCATCTTTTCTGCAATCTTGGCAATAGTGCATTCAATTCACTTATCCAAGTAAATAATTGTAAATAATACATATTGTAAATAATTTTGGCCCAGCACTGATCCCTGTGGCAAACTACTGATTACAATTTGCTATCCTGAACATGCCACTTATCCCAATTGTATCATTGGTTAGCCAATCCTCTATCCATGCCTCTTTGCTTATTATTTCATGAGACGTGAATATCATTGGGTCTGCCAAAAACCCTTCCCAAATTGTCCTTGAAAATGTTGTGCTGAGCTGCCACTTAAAATTGCTTCACATTATAATTTGGTCTGCAATAATGTTCAGGAGCGAGTTCCAGGTTTTTGATCAAAAACAAAGAAGCAATGCGATATATTTCACAGTTGGAATGCTGTGTTCACACTTACCTGCTCTTGGTGGTTGAGGTGATGGCTTGGAAGTGCTTTTGAAGAGCCACCACTTAATCAAGCCAGAATGTAGGTTGTGGCCAGAGATTCTGCTTTTTGACTTTCATCATCAATCTACATTCTTTCCAGCCAAGATTTTAGTCTGAAACTGCCACACAATTCCTCCTGTTATAGCTTCAATCAGCTATAATAATATGACGATTCTTGGGGTGATTTTTCACACCTGAGTGCAAAATAAACAGATCATTGTTTCCAGCTTTGGTGGAACAAAACAAAACAGCAAATTAGTGGATAAATACTGTTAGTGCAAACAAAGCTAGCGATCAATAATGACTCACCCTGTTCACTTCAATGGCCAAATTACATTTTGAAAACCAAATACACACAGACAACAGGTCAAAGTGGTTCATAGGAGGAGATTTGGGGCATTGAAGAGGAGTGAAATGATTGCTTTTGGTCACCGCCACCATTGTCCGAAAAAACATATTGAAAGGATTCTTAAAAGGGAGGCAAAAAGGTGGCGTGGTATAACACCTCTCCTGCGCCCCTTTATCGGAAAAAAAACCTACCCAGGTTAGCTTGCGCTACACCAGCTTCCGGGTCCGACTCCGCGCTTTTTCCAATAAAGGCGCGCAGGCGAGTCCGGAGATGTGACATGACTCTCCACTCTCCCCAATGTTATAGAGATCGCATCGGGAGCAAGGGATACAAAGAATTACATTGATAGATGTACCGGTGAAAGTCTTCTTTCTGCCGCAGCCCAGGTTCGATTCCGGGCAGCGAGGCAATTTTTAGCAGAGCTACCAGGAGCTGTTTATGTCTCCCTGGTGGTCTAGTGGTTAGGATTTGGCGCTTTCACCGCCGCGGCCCGGGTTCGATTTCAAGTCAAGGAAGCAGTTTTCAGCAGGTCAGCGGGCTCTCTACTCTTCTTAAACGCCCTGCACAGTTGTTTATTGATCTTCGTCATTCCTGGGTGCTGCAGTGTCAAATAGCTCGTTGAAATTGCATCCTGATGCATATTTGCTTGCATGCGTTGCGATGACTGCTTCTGCAGCTGCAAACGAGTGAGCAATCCTCACTCTCTCGGCGGAGCAGGTCAGGGCTGTTTGGCAGTGTCTGTTTGTAGACGCGGTTACGTGTGTTTTACAGTTTTAATTTAATTTTTCTTGTGTCCCTTCATTCCACTTAAAGTTCAAGAGACCTCAACCGAAATTCCCCAGGTACTTTTGGGACAATTTCTTCCAGGTGTTCGCTAAATATATCTCTGAGAACTTTGTAAAGTTTGAACATTGTGAGTGTTGACTTTTTGTACTTTGGCGCGAAATCACAGTTCGAAGAAAACAGAATGGCGCAACTTAGACAGAGTTTATACTTGCAGGACGGCGATCTGTCTGCGGGTGCATGATGGGAGCATCACCCCAAAGGGAAACCATCTCTCCTATTCACTCAGTGTCGTCTTTAGCAGCTTTTCCGTAGAACGGCGCACTGTTCAGCACCTCGCCTTTTCTTTTCTTTCCCAAAAAACTTTGACATAAATATTTCACATTGGTACACTGGCCCAATGTGCACAATTGAGATGACACACTGGTGGAGGTCTGAGTGGTCTTCTGTTGTTCTCTGTACCCTATGTTGCGGAGGGCAATGCTTATCAAGGTTCACTCTGGTGTCAGAGAAAAGTTGCGAAACAAAATGGTTTAATTTTCTGCCAGTGGAGGGAGCCCGGTTTCTGGGTCCGGGACAAACAGCAGTAGGGAGACAGAATGAGAAGCAGCTGTTCGGGAAACTCTTTGCCGCTTGCAATTCTCAGAGCAATGTCAAATGTATTTCACACTGAGCAAGACTCAGCTGGTTAAAGAGGTGGAGCGGGGGTGCTTGTGTGCTCTCAGTGTGGTTCGTTGGTCTCGGGGTATGATTCTCGCTTTGGGTCTTCTACTCCGTAGACTTGCGCGAAATCCCGGACAAGCCCACGTTTCCTGATTTGTGCCAGAGTGCCCGGTTAACTTTCTCAAAAAGTACCTTCGCTAAAGTGCGGGCTTTTGACTGAAACGTCGATTTTACTACTCCTCGGATGCTGCCTGAACTGCTGTGCTTTTCCAGCACCACTAATCCAGAATCTGGTTTCCAACATCTGCAGTCATTGTTTTTACCGCTTGGAGTACAAATTGGGGAGAAGGCAAGGAAGTGAAATGATGGAATATTGCGTTGACGTCAGTGGTGCCGTGTTTAAGGAATGTCAGCACTGAGCAAGATTGGAAATTTGGGACAGCTCTCTCGGAGAGAGAAGTTTGAAATCTGGCCTGGTTGAAGCTTTCCAAGTCATGCAAAGTTTAGACAGAGAAAGTGATGTAGTCAAAATTCTCCCACGCCTGAAAGGATCGGCAACAATTCGGCAGAGTTTTAAAGTCATGAGGAAAAGAACTAAAGTGACATTGGGAAGAACGCTTTCGTACAGGGAGTGGTTGCGTTCAGTAAATCCCTAACTGATACTGACAAAGAGACAGATTGAATAGACGCAAACGGGAATTCGGTGGTCATGTTTAAAGTAACACTGTGCAAAATTACATGGAGAAGGAAAGAGAATGATACAAGTAGAGACCCACGTTTACTTACTGTGTCGAACCAGCAGAGCGAAGGTGGGCCGCATGGCCTCCGTCTGTGCTTTGACACATGCTGTGATTCAGAATGGAATCACAATTCGACCAACAGAATGTGGGAAGTTAGGAAAAAGTTTATATTTACACAGCTTCCATACATCTGCGCAACAGCATATGATACGACAGCAGTGGAGATCTTTGACATCAGTCTCGAAGGGACCTGTGGAAAACTCTTGGTATGTAGGAGCAGAGTGGCGTAGTGGTTGTGTGCTGGGCTCATAGCCCCGAGGTCGATGGATTGAAGTCATCCTCCGCTGTAGTGCAATGTCTCCTTGAGCGGCTTCCTTTTGAACTGGGGCTGTGCTATATTCTATATCTTGCCTTTGCACCTACTGCCTGAGTGTCTGAATACCCTGTATCATACCGATACTCTCGGGAACTCACACGGTTCAAGTAACATGCTTTTTGGAGGTCTGAGTGGTCTTCTCCTGTTCTTCGTCGGTTTCCTATGAACTGATTCGCAAAACCACTTCTTCTCAATGCCAATGAACTGATAAAGTTGAAACGCATGCCTTGTACTTCCATCCATCCCTGCATTAATCGCCACGCCAGGTCAGACGTGAATGACAAGACGATCAGTATGTTAGAAACCGTATCACCACTCAGATACAGTTCCTTCCTATGAGGACAGATATTACTGATTGTGAATCACCTCAGAGAGAGGCAAGTGGCAGAGAGTCGCCGTGGACTCGATGGGCTGAATGGCTTCTGTCTGCGCGAGAATGGTGCAACGTGTTTATGCCATCCCACTGCCTGACTCTGTGACAGAGAGGCTGAGGGAGCAAAACTGGTTCATTTTTAACCGTCCCTTCCGTGTTGGACTGCCTGCAGTCCCTCAGCTCAGAGCCGGGGGACTCCGAGTGAGTGAAGGTTTCACTCGGATTCTCTTCATGGGACACTTGAGTCTCAGATGTTAACTGCTGCGCGATTGCAGCAAAGAAAGCGTTGCCCACTTTGCAATAGACTTTCTGCATTTTGCTGCATGAAGACGAATTCTGAACATCAAGCAGGCTGTACAACAATGTACGCATATGAATTTACTTGAGGAAGAGTGCTTGGTGTCCATTTCTCTCTGTCTCGCCAGCACAGCATCTTTCTATCTCTCCGATAATAGACCTTTGGAGGAAATTCATATTCAAAGTTACTCACTTCCCACGCATTAGTGTAAGTGATTTCTTTCACCTCAAGTGATTGAGAGAGACAGCAGAAGAGCGAATGGACTCTTCCCTCACCCCAGAACAACGTGCAAGTAGAAACAAAATGTTTTAATTATCCGCCAGTACAGAGAGTCCAGTTCCTGGGGATGAGACAAACATCAGCGGCCCGGTTACAGAATGACAAGTAGATGTTCTGGAAACGCTTTGCTGCTTGCAATTCTTGGAGCAATGTGGAATGTACTTCACACTGAGCAAGTTTCAACTGGCTCTGAGTCTCCAGTGTGCATTACTCCTTGAGTTTATATTTGCACATCGGTGATATGTCTGCACAACAGCACATGACACTACAGCAGTGAAGATCTTTTGATTTCATTCTCGAACGTGCAAGACACACGCCAACTGAAAAAGCTGAATACTTTTCACTGAGTACTCGGGAAAGCTGCCGTGCAATGCAGGAGAATGGCACAGCGGGTGCATGTTAGGATCACAACCCAGAAGGGAACCATTTTCACTTCTTTACTCAATGTCGTCTTCAGCAGCTTTCCCCTATAACGACACTCTGCTCTCTCCTTTACCTTGTCATCTGCTTCCCAAAAACTTCGTGTATCTGAGCTCAATGTGTCACATCGATACACAAGTCAAATTTACACAGTTATTCTGGCACGCTTGTGGAGCTCTGAGTCGTGTTGTCCAGTTTTCTGTCGGTGTGTTCTGATCTCAAGTGTTAAACCTCTTCTCTCAGATGGCAATGAACCGGTGAAGTTGAAATACATGACTTGCTGTTTTTGTCCATTTCCTGCGGTAAAGAAACCGACGCCCGTGTAATAAAAGACTCTCTGTAGGATTGCTGTGTCAAGACAAATTCTGAACACCAAGCAGGCTGCACAAAAATGCACTCATACCAATTTACCTGAGGGAAGGGTTTCCATTTCTCTCGGTCCCGACAACACAGCATCTTTCAGTCTCTCCGTTTAACAGGACCTTTGGAACAAGCTCAAAGTTGCCAATTTCCTACGCATTTCTGTAACTGACTTATCCTGCCTCAACAACTAATGAGAGAGAGAGAGCAGAAGAGCGTGTGGGCTCCTTCTTCCACCAGGACAGCTTGCAAGGAGAAATAAAACGGTTCAATTATCCACCAGTGGAGAGAGCCCGGCGCCTGGAGATGGGACAAACAGCAACGACCTGGGAGCAGGGGAGACAGATTGAGAAGCAGGTGTTCTTGAAACTCTTCCCTGCTTGCAATTCTGGGAGCAATGTACAATGTATTTCGTACTGAGCAAGTCTCAGCTGCTTCAGGAGGTGGCTGCACCCATGGCTGGTGGCTCGTTAGTCTGGCATATGATTCTAGCTTTGGGTCTTCTCGCGAATGCAGACGTGTGAGAGTTCCCGGATTCCAATCCCAGGCGAACCATCATTTCTTAAATTGACCAGAGCAAAAATACCTGATCAATTTTCTCAAAAAGCCGCTTTGTTAAATAAGATCGGACTGCCTGAATTAGGGACGGCGCAAAAGCTGCCATTGCGGTGAAGACGGCGAAGGGAAACACTTGCTCAAAGTGAAAACAAGTAATCCAGATTTTTCGCCCACGCAATCCGAGTCTGAATGAATCCTCCACCTGTATTACGCTCAATTCTGAGGGTGATACTTCAGGAAGCGGGGAAGTGAAGTGATTGCAGACAGCACTGAACAGGTTGAAGTGAATGGTGCCGTCCTGAGGAATGTCAGCAATGAAGGGAGATTGGAAAGTTTGGGGCAGCTCTCTTTGGAGAACAGAGGGCTGAAAGCTGGTCTGATTGAGGTTTTCCACATCATGAGGGTTTTAGACAGAGGAAATAATACAGTGAAAATGCTCCCAGGCCTGAAAAGATCGAGAACGATTTGGCAGAGATTTAAAGTCATCAGGAAAATAAGTGAAAGTGACATTAGGAAGACTGTTTATGCACAGGGAGTGGGGTCAGTAAGTCGCTGTCTGACAGTGACAAAGAGGCAGATTCAATGGGCACAAAAGGGAATTCGGTGGGCATGTTCAATGTAACAATGTGCAGATTTACAGGGAGAAGGCGACAGAATGAGACACGTATTTACATATTGTGTTGAACCAGCAGAGCTAAGGTGGGCTGCATGGCCTCAGTCTGCACTGTCACACATTTCGTGATTCTGAGTGAAATCGGAGTTAGACCAAGAGAACGTGGAAAATTTGACAACGGATATATTCTGCCCAACAGGATACTCCATCACAGCAATGAAGGTGTTTTGTCATCATCCTCGAAGGTACAGGCCACAATGCAGATTCAAAACCGAGTATTCATTTGAATCACTGAGTAATGTGTTTACAGTTATTCAGTTGAGGTGAGCGGAGTTGCGCATTGGGAGCCACTCCAGTTGATAGGTCGAAGCCGTTTTCTCCTGTGTGATAGTCCCACCAGCACTCCAATTTGCTGTGCTTCAAGTCAGTAGATGCAGATTACTGTCCCATACTGATCCACGGGCCACGATGACCCAGCTGTGGTGACAGGCTTGTGAAGGTCTGAGTGCTCTTCTCATGTTCTTTGTCGGCCTGCTATGATCCGAGTCATCAAACCTCTCTTCTCCGAGAGTAGGAATAAACTGGTGAAGGTGAAACACATCAGTTTCGGTGTGTTCCATGTGCAGGAGGCCCTGCAGTAATTCCCCACGCTGTCTCACACAGCAGCATCCTCTCGGTGAATTATGCTTGGCAAAAAAAACCTATTAAACCAAATCAGTGTCGGCCACTGGATTTTACTGACACTGTGTATAAAATTCAGGCTCACCGTTAATGTGGAGAGGGGCCGTCAGACTGTAGTTTCCGCTCCTTCTGTTGAATAAAGATAATTTTAACAGTGTCCAGTGAGAGGAAAGGATTTGTTGTTGGTGGTAAACATTTCTATCTGAACTCGCTGTCACTCTGCTATGACAGGATGAGCTGGGACCTCCTGATAGATTGAAACACACAACTGGTAATCTCTAGATTATGTTGTAAAAATATCGGTATAATGTTATTCACACCGCGCTGTCACCAACTGAACGAAGCGGCTGTGTGTTTAAATCGCTGGATGGACAGCTTGTGTTTTCATTCTCACTTTGGGGGTAGCTGAGCATTTACCCAAACACTGAGCACACCACCTCCCTGACACAGCGTTCACAAATCAAGCTGACAGCAAAGCTTCACGTGTGATCGAAAGTTTCCGCAACGAAGATTTGGCTCAACAGATATCGGGAGTGAACGTAATCCTTCCTTGATTTGAAATGTAAGAAGCAGACTTTCAGTGAGCCGGACGCGATTTGATTACGCAACCGACTGACTTAGAGTCAGACGTGCTACAGTTGCGCCATAAGCTCACGGGTCACTTATCTCCTCTTTTCATGCTTAAGGGAAGTGATCGCACTACAAGGATTTTACGTTATGAGTAACAATGGAGATCAACAGTTCATGTCTGTTCTGTTTCTCCCCCCTCTCTTTCTGCAGAGGGTGGGATCAGACTGTCCCCGGTGTCTCCACAATGAATGTCCCAGGCATTATTAAGGAAAAGTAAAAGTGATAGACGGGGACAATTGTAATTCTAGGCGGAGCAGGCTGAATTATGAATTCACTAATAGCCTCCCCTAAGGGATGCCGCAATTGCCTGTCTCTGTAGCGCAAGTGGCCAGCGCGTTTGTACCTTAACCAAAAGGTTGGTGGTTCGAATCCACTCCACGGGCGCTTAGTACGCTGCTCTTCGCGGCTCTGTGCACTTTATTGGGCTCAGGCGAATGTTATCCAAGCGGCAACCTCGTCCACAAAGGGGTTTCTGTGTTGTGTTATTGTCCAACGTAAGGGACTGCGGATGCTGAGAACCCGAGACAAAAAAGAGAAACTCGGCAGGTTTGACTGCACCTGTCGGAGAAAACGGAATTCTGAAATGCTGAGTCTGATTCTCTTTCCATAGATGTTGCCTGACCTTCTCCGTTCCTCCTGAAATTTCTAGATTTGTTTTTAACTGAAAGTTCATTTCATCTTTTGCGATGAAACACCTAGACTCGCAGTGTGCAGATATTTAATCCTTTCGAATCACTGAAGTGAATGGATTCAAACAAACTCTGCGATGATTCACACTTTCTCAGCTCCGCAGGCAGACAGATCTGGAAGTGAAAGCTGTCAGTGTAGTTCTGTATTCGTGGGCTGAGTGGTTAATGCGATGGACTTGAAACCCATTGCGGTTTCCCCACGCAGGTGTGACCCCTGCCGACTACAAAATGACAAATGTCGTCGAAAAGAAAGGGAGCTTGCTCCCCGGCTTCTTCTTTAAGATTCAAGTCAGTGGAGGGGGAAAAATATTTCACTCACATTGGGACTGGTGGGAATCTGCAACCCACTGCCTGTTCGGGAGGAAACAAGCAGATACCCGCAGAGCTTCTTTTGAGGCTATGAGCCAAGTGTCTGCAAATGAGACTAGAACAGTGAGGGACATGAAATCGTGATCGAAATGAAGCACCTGAGGACAAGGGTGTTTCCTTTGCCAGTGAAAGATACTGCTTCACAAAGTTGGGACTGTGGAAGGGAAGCAGTCACGGTGATTATCTTTGGTTGTTGACCTTGTGAATGTTCCCATTGCTGCGCATGTCCGTGTTAACGTCAGAACTCTGCAGCATGGTGGCGTTGGATATGCACAGGGCCGAGGCGCAATGAATGACGCATCTGTCTCCACCTACCTGTTTGAAATGCAGCTCACAGCTTCTTCACACACCCCAATTAATCTTTCTCATTGTCCTGAAGCCGGCATACGGTTTGAATTCCCGATCTGCGGGAATGAGAATCTTTTCACTGTCTCGCGTCAATAAATGTCCCTCAGAACATCGGAGTCAAGTCACAGCGGAAGCTGAGATAGCCCCACACGCTGCTGACGGGCACATTTTACTTTCGGGTAAAAAATGAGGTCTGCAGATGCTGGAGATCACAGCTGAAAATGTGTTGCTGGTTAAAGCACAGCAGGTTAGGCTGCATCCAAGGAATAGGAAATTCGACGTTTCAGGCATATGCCCTTCATCAGGAAAGGGCATATGCCCGAAACGTCGAATTTCCTATTCCTTGGATGCTGCCTAACCTGCTGTGCTTTAACCAGTAACACACTTTCAGCACATTTTACTTTCCCCAACTCACCGCCCCAACCACTGCGGCTCCTGGGAGTGAAAAGGAAACAATCACCAAAACCCAGTCTTAGTTTTGTGAATCTTCAGAAAATAAGCAAACCTTCATCCCTTCGGATTTTCTATCCTGGGCTGACAGGGATGGGTTTTGTCACTCTTTTGTCGGATATTGCAAGTGGATGTTTTGCAGAAAAGCACCACAATGCAATCTGATTAATCAGGATCTGGATGTTTTCGGTGTTTGAATGTAAGTGTTGTGCTCCAGAAGTTGTTGTTCACAGTTTATAATACTTTTCTCCCCAGTCCCCTGTATCACTTGTCGAAAATGCTTAATTTATGTCTCGTAATCCTTTCACTGTCTGCTAATGAGGATAGCATTTCCGTCTTTTACCTCAGTTATCTTGACCTTGCATACCTCAAGCCTCAAGCTAATTTCACGAGAAACCTTCTCCAGTTCAAAAGTTAATAATGGCTCTGTTTCTCGTCACGTATCCAATTTCAGATCGATATTGTTAATGTTCCTTTTATTCCTTCAGATCTAGGTTTCGCTCACAGGGTAAGAACAGACCTGTCACCAAATACATTTACCAATGTACCTTCATCCTTTCGATTGTATTAGCATCATGAACACTTCCCATCAAAATAACTCGAGAGACTTCCATCACAATTTTCTGTGAACAGTTCTACATCAGCTTTGCTGAATGAACCCCAAATTTCTTGATGTGGCTCCTTATTTTCGGCCCAGATTATTAATCTCTCTACGCACGGAAATGGATCCTTCCCACCCGCTCTGTCCCTCATAATGTGTGTAGTTCAATTCGATCTCCCATCAGCCTCTTCTGTCCTGATCAAATCCAGGGGAACAGGAAACGTTGGGACTATGGCGCAGACAGGACAAGTCCAGTACTCACCTTTCCTGTTAGAGCAATTTCATGAGAAATTTCAGACCACAACTTTGGACGTGTAGTTGTGGCTGAACACTTAAAGAGCTGGAGTAGAGATCCTTTGGGGTTCCCCCATCCCCGCCTCCCCCCGCCCAGGGTGGTAACCTGCTGACTATGCTTTCTTCGCTGGCGATTTTAAATGACTTCCTGTTGGTTGCATTATCGCTCAAACTTCACAAAACCCGTCTCAATAAAGTCGCGTTTTCTCATGTCTGGGAATTTATTGCCATGCAGGAAACTCGAGTTCGGAACAAACAACGTACCAGACTCAAAACGTCAGCTCTGTTTACCTTTCCACGGATGCTGCTCGACCTGTTGGCTTTCTGCAGTATTCTCTGTGTTTATTAGGCACAAGTGCTGCTTTTCATTCAAGAACTTCAATTCTGTCCTCTGGTAACTGACTCTGGTCAGTGGCTATTGGTTCTTCTGATCATTAATCTGCCCATTCCCACCGCTTCTTCTCCCATCATTACCAACAGCCCCAGGAAATCTCCAGTTAACTTTCTTTGCTCCAAAGCGAACATTCCCAACCTTGGGAATGTCTCCCCACAATAGAAATTTCTCACCCCTGGAAAAGAAGCACGGCGTACACTTGGGAAGAGATTTTGGCAACATATTGTCAGTTTCCCCACGCAGGATTTTTTGCAGAAAAGCACCACAATGCAATCTGATTAATCAGGACCTGGATGTTTTTGGTGTTTGAATGTAAGTGTTGTACTCCAGAACTTTGTTGTTCACAGTTTATAATACTTTTCTTCCCAGTTCCCTGTATCACTTGTCGAAAATGCTTGTAATACTTTCCTGGCTGTTAACCGGAAGGTTGGTCGTTCAAACCCATCCAGGAGCGCTTTATTTGCTGCTCTTCCTCGGCTTTGACAATGTGTGCTTTCAATGTCAGGAAAATGTTCCCCGAACATCTACGTTCTGCCTGCAAAAAAGACCCTGAGCTTCCAGTTGCCTGCCAATTACACACCCCACCCTGTTCCCTGACCAACATCTCTGTCTCAGGTTTGCTGTATTGTCCCAGCGAAGCTCAGCACCAGCTGAACGAAGAGCACCGAATATTCTACTTGGGGACCATACATCCCTCCGGTCCCAATATCGAATTCAATAATTCAAGGGCCTGAAATCCATTGTATCCTCGTCTCCACCACACAAACCAAGCCCTGTTGTCACATAGTCTGTCATTACACACTACCTATTCTTAGCCACGAACAGTCTCTATTAACAGTTATTCACCCTCCCACGCAGATCGTTATCAACTCCCTTTCCTGTCCAACAGTTCTTCCCTCGCTTTGGGCTCTGTCCTGATCTACCATTTACTGCATCCGCCTTCCTCCCACAATATCTCCTGCATATAAACCAACGTTTTCCCAATCACCATCAGTTCTATGGAAGGGTGACCGGCAACTACTGTTTGTTTTTTGTTTCTGATATACAGCGTCCGCAGTTCTTTCAGCTTTTTATTGAGGTAGGGTTGGAAATTATTTTGAGAAACAGAAGGAGAGGTGGAGAGACAGAACAGACATGAACTGTTGATCTCCATTGTTACTCATAACGTAAAATCATTGTAGTGCGATGACTTCCCTTAAGCATGAATAGAGGCCCTAGGCTCCCTGTGAGCTTGTGGCGCAACGGTAGCGCGTCTGACTCCAGATCAGAAGGTTGCGTGTTCAAATCACGTCAGGCTCATTAAAATCAGTTCCTGAGATTTCCAATCAAGAAAGGATTGTGTTCACTCCGGATATCTGTTAAGCCCAGTCTTCTTTCCGGGAACTTTCAATAATACGTGAAGCTTTGCTGTCAGTTTAATTTGTAAGCACTGTGTCAGGGAGGTGGTGTGCCCAGTGTTTGGGTAAATGCTCAGCTCCCCCAGTTCATCGCTGGATTTAAACACAGCCGTCTATCTCTGGGCAGCTGCTTCTTTCAGTTGGTGACAGTGCGGTGTGAATAACATCTTTCCGATAAGTTTATTACATAATCCAGAGACACCTAGCTTTGTGTTTCAATCTATCAGGAGAGTGATAGCGAGTTCAGATAGCAATGTTTCCCACCAACAACAAATTATTTCCTCACACTGGACACAGTTAAAATTGTCGAGGAGAAAGTGATGTCTGCAGATGCTGGCGATCAGAGCTGAAAATGTGTTGCTGGAAAAACGCAGCTGCTCAGGCAGCATCCAAGGAACAGGAAATTCGACGTTTCGGGCATAAGCCCTTCATCAGGTATTCGGGTCTGTGGGCTATCCGTTCTTCTTAAATGCGCTGTACAGTTGTTCATTGATCTTCGCCGTTGCTGGGCGCTGCAGTGTGAAGTAGCTCGTTGAAATAGCATCCTGATGCAGATTTGTTTGCATGTGTTGGGATGATTGCTTCTGCAGCTTAAGTACTTGGTTCGCATGTGTTGTTTCCTGGAGACGCTGTTTTGAATTTATCATTGACTGTTCGCTGTACTGTGACATCTAGAACAACAGCACTTTGTTCTTGTTCTCCTCTTTTGTGAATTTTATGCCAGTAAGGAGATTGTTGATGGTGTTGTAGGTTTCCTCTAAGTTGTTCCATTATCTCTGCATTATTGCTTCTGTTAGGAATCCTGATATTGGTGGTTTCATGGGTGCTCCGTTGATTTTTTGTTAGTCTTGTTACTGAATAGGAAGTGGGAGGTAAGGCACAGCTCCATGAGCTTGACAGTGTTATCTTTGCTGATGACGTTGGTGCTGTTTGGTGTTTGTGCCTTTGGTTCTTCAAGTAGTGTCTTCAGTTTTCTTTGGTCACGTTGATGTTAATGGATGTGAACAGGGCTGTATGTCAAAGGACAGTATTATTGCATCCTGTTTTATCTTGTTGCCTTTGGTGTTCAGGAATTCTTGGATGGAGTAACTGGAGTGGCGTGAGTCTTCGACTTGGTGTTTAGTCTTCAGTGGAGGTCTTTGACTCGTCCGTATATTGGTGTTCCAAGTGGTGAGACTGTGGCCTGAGGGGGGCTCCTGGTTTGAAGAGGAGGAGAACAGCAACAAAGTGCCATGCCTAGATGTCACTGAAGAGCGAACAGTCAATGGGGAACTTCAAACTAGCGTCGACAGAAAAAACAACACACGCAAACCAAATACTTAACCGCAGAAGCAATCATCCCAACACCCACAAACGAGTGAACAATCCTCACTCTCTCTGCGAAGCAGGTAAGGGCTGTTTGGCACTGTCTGTTTGTAGACGCGGTTACGTTTGTTTCACGGTTTAAATTTAATTTTTTTTTCAAAAAAAGTGCGGAGCGGACCCGGAAGCTGGTGTAGCACAAACTTACCTGGGTAGGTTTTTTTCCAATAAAGGCGCGCAGGAGAGAATGTATGGAGGAAAACTTCATTCCAGTGACAATAACATGGAACAAACTGCCTACAAAGATGCTGGAAATGGAGCTGAATCAAGGATATGAAAATGAAATGTTAAGGCTGCTTGAGAAAAGAAAGGCAGAAAAATTGCTGAATGACCTCCTGCTGGCCTATTAAATAAAAAAATTATGACAAAAAAGGATGTAACTCCATTACTACATTAGAAGGTGAATAATAATTACAAAGAAACTTTTAGAACAGCCAACAATATCAGATATACATCATATAGAACAAAGAACAAAGAAAATTTACAGCCCAGGAACAGGCCCTTCAAGCCTGAGCCAATCCAAATGTACTGTCTAAACCTGTTGGTCAATTCCTAAGTATTTGTATTCCTCTACTCCCCACCCACTCATGCATTTATCCAGACGCATCTTAAATGAATCTACCTTGCCTGCCTCTACCGCCTCTGCTGGCAATGCGTTCCAAAAGCCCACCACCCTCTGTGTGAAGTAAAGCTCATTTTCGCTTTGAGTAAGTTCTGCCCTTGCCGCGTTCATTGCAATGGTAGCTCTGCCCCATCCCTGATTCATCGGATCTCGTTAAACGAAGCTGCTTTTTGCCGTTTTCGCACAAAAAAATGTAAGAAACAAGGGCTCGTCTGGGATTTGAACCCGGGATCTCTCGCACATCCAGGCACCAGGACACCCGAAGCGAGAATCATTCCCCTAGACCAACGAGCCACAAACCCGCGGAGACCTGCATCTTCTTGACATGTGCCAATCCCTTAAATGCTGCTCAGTTCCATGAGAATCTAATCTTTTGGTTGTGAACATGAGTAAAGAAACAATGCTTTTCGGCAGTGCAAACTGTACACGTGCCAAACTGAGTGAATACACAAGGAAAATATCTTTAAGAGAGATAGAAAGTATTTGAGCACCTATGGAGTGTCTGCCCCCTCCCTGGATTCACTCCAGTTGCTACAAGTGAACAGTGTTTCACCCACCCCTACCTCCCCTCCCCCCTCACTGCTGGAGGATGGTGAATGGAAAGGGTGTGACATTGCTTTGCTCCCAGATATTGCCCAGAGGGTGGACGTTTCACTCTGAAGCTGACAGGGCTGCATCCACATTGTGACGTCAACAATGGAGGCGGGCCGGACAGCTGCCCTGCAGTGGAGGCACGTGTGGAGGGGAGGGCACTTTGCAAATCCCACTCTCCTCCAAGTCAATGCGATTTGAGTTCAAGCAAAGCAAGGGGTTTAAATTTATTTTAGAAAACCTCCTTTGTGCCGTGGGAAAACTCTGCCGCGGGAAATGCAGCGTTACAGATTCATATTAAGAGAAGCAGGAGTAGACCATTTGGTCAAGCCTGCTACGTCATTCATTAAGGTCACAGCTCCACCAACCTGCACTATCCCGACTAACCTTAATTCCCCTACCATGCAAAAACCCATCCAACTGTGTTTTCAGTATACTTCATGAAGCTGTCTCAACTGCTCTCTTGGGCAGAGGATCCCTTGGATGCTGCCTGACCTGCTGCGCTTTTCCAGCAACACATTTTCAGCTTTGATCTCCAGCATCTGCAGACCTCAATTCCTCCTAGAGAATCCCATGGAGTCTCACAGAGTGACACAGATGTACAGCACGGAAACAGACCCTTCGGTCCAACTCGTCCATGCAGCCCAGATATCCTAACCTAATCTAGTCCCATTTGCCAGCACTTGGACCAAATCCCCACAAAACCTTCCTATTCATATACACATCCAGATGCATTTTAAATACTGTAATTATTCCAGCCTCCATCACTTACTCCAGCAGCTCATGCCGTACATGCATCACCCTCTGCGTGAAAAGGTTGCCCCTTATGTCCCTTCTATATCTTTCCCCTCCCCTCCCTAAACCTATGCCCTCTAGTTCTGTTCTCCCCATCCCAGGGAAAAGAACTTGTCTATTTGCCCTATCCATATCCCTCATGATTTTATAAACCTCTATACGGTCACCCCTTAGCCTCTGATGCTCCAGAGAAAATACTCTGTTCACCCTCTCCCTATAGCTCAACCCTCCAACCCTGGGCACATTCTTGTAAATCTTTTCTGCACCTTTTCTAGTTTCACAACATTTTTCCGATAGGAAGCAGACCAAAATTACATGCAATATTCCAAACGTGGCCTGACCAATGTTCTGTACAGTGGCAACATGAGCTCCCAACATCTATCCTCGATGCTCTGACCAACAAAGGAAAGCACACCAAACGCCTTCTTTACTATCCAATCTGCCTGTGTCTCTACGTTTAAGGAACTATCAACCTGAACTCCAAGGTCTCTTTGTTCAGCAACACTTCCAAGGAACTTACCATTAAGTGTAAACGTCCTGCTCTGATTTGTTTTTTCAAAATGCAGCACCTCATATTTATCTACATTAACCTCCAAAAGCCACTTCTCAGCCCATTGGCCCATCTGATCAAGGTCCCGCTGTAATCATCTGAGGTAACCGTCCTTGCTGTCCACTACCCCTCCAATTTTGGTGTCATCTACAAGCTTACTAACTATACCTCCTCTGTTTACATACAAATCATTTATATAAATGACAAAAAGTAGCTGACCCAACATCGATCCTTGTGGTACACCATTGGTCACAGGCCTTCAGTCTGAAAAGCAACCCGCCATCATCACCCTATATTTTCTTCCTTCTAGCCAGTTCTGTATCCAAATGGCTAGTTGTCCCTGCATGCCATAAACCTTGCTCACCAGTCTCCCATGGGGAACCTTGATGAACGCCTTCCTGAAGTCCATATAGATCACTTCCATCGCTCTGCCCTCATCAATCCACTTTGTACTTCTTCAAAAAACTGTATCATGTTCGTGAGACATGATTTCCCAAGCATAAAGCCATGCTGACTATCCCTAATCAATTCTTGCGTTTCCAAATACATGTAAATCCTATCTCTTAGGATTCTCTCCAAAAGCTTGCCCATCAGGGATGTCTGGCTCACCGGTCTATAATTCCCTGGCTTTTCCTTATCACCTTTCTTAAATAGTGGCACCACGATAGCCACCCTCTAGCCTTCTGGCACCTCACCTGTGACTATTGATGATGCAAATATCTCAGTGAGAGGCCCAGCAATCACTTCTCCAGCTTCCCACAGAAGTCTAGGGTACTCCTGATCAGGACCTTGGGATTGATCCACTTTTAAGCATTTCAAGATATGCAGCAATATCTCATCTGTAATATGGACATTTTTTCAATATGTTACCACCTACTTTCTCACATTCTATATCTTCCATGCCCTTCTCCACAGTAAACACTGATGCACAATATCCGTTCAGTATTCCACTCCAACCCTCCCATCTACTGCAGCTCCACACAACGGCCGCCTTGCTGATCTTACAGGGGCCCTATTCTCTCCCTTGTTATCCTTTTGTTCTTAATGTATTTATAAAACCCTTTGGGTTATCCTTAACTCTATTTGTCAAAGCTATCTTATGTCTCCTTTTTGCCCTCATAATTTTCCTCTTAAGTATACTCGTTCTGCCTTTATGCTCTAAGGAGTCACTCAATCTCTCTGTCGATACCTGACGTATGCATCCTTCTTTTGTCTAAACCATTTCTCAATATCTT
This sequence comes from Hemiscyllium ocellatum, assembly GCF_020745735.1. Classification (NCBI taxonomy): domain Eukaryota; kingdom Metazoa; phylum Chordata; class Chondrichthyes; order Orectolobiformes; family Hemiscylliidae; genus Hemiscyllium; species Hemiscyllium ocellatum. The sequence continues at coordinate 174,276 of NW_026868164.1, read as the reverse complement.
TAGTCATCCAACATTCCCTACACCTACCAGCCTTTTCTTTTACCCTAACAGGAATACACTGTGTCTGGACTCTTGTTATCTCATATTTGAAGGCTTCCCATTTTCCAGCAGTCCTTTAACCTGTGAACAACTGCCCCAATCAGCTTTTGAAAGATCTTGCCTAATATCTGAGTCTTCCTCCAATTTAGAACTTCAACTATTAGATCTGATATATTATTTTCCATCACTATTCTAATGATAATAGAACTATGGTTGCTGGCCCTTAGGTTTTGCACCCTCGCCAGTATGTACATCCACATTGTGAATTAGAAAATTTCCTTTTACACACTTAACAAATTCCTCTATTTAGCGGATAAGTAAATGGGCAGGAGTTATACCTTGGGTCCACTCTTCCTTCATTCCCATCAACCCTAACACCATTCCTACCCCAATAGTCCAACGGCACTTTCCCCTGCAACTGCCGAATGTGTGACACCAGCCCATTTACCTGCTCCCTCCTAACTATCGAAGGGCCCAAAATTACCTTCCAGGTGAAGTGGCACTTTATCTGCACTTCCCACAACCGAGTCTACTGTATTTGCTGCTCACAATGTGGTCTCATCTACAATGGGGAAAACGAAGCATAAACTGAGTGACTGCTGCACAGAACATTTACGTTCTGCCCGCAAAAAAGACCCTGAGCTTCCAGTTGCCTGCCAATTCCACACCCCACCCTATTCCCTGGCCAACATCTCTGTCTCAGGTTTGCTGTATTGTTCCAGCGAAGCTCAGCACCAGCAGAACGAAGAGCACCGAATATTCCACTTGGGGACCATACATCCCTCCCGTCCCAATATCGAATTCAATCATTTCTAGGGCCTCGTCCCTACCACACACACCAAGCCTTGTTATCACATAGTCTGTCATTACACACTACCTATTCTTAGCCACGAACAGTCGCCATTTACCCTCCCACGCAGATCGTTATAAACTCCCTTTCCTGTTCAACAGTTCTTCCCTCGCTTTGGGGTCTGTCCTGATCTATCATTTACTGCATCCGCCTTCCTCCCACGATATCTCCTGCATATAAACCGGCATTTTCCCAATCACCATCAGTTCTGTGGAAGGGTCATTGGCAACTACTGTTTTTTTTGTTTCTGATTTACAACAGCCGCAGTTCTTTCAGCTTTTTATTGAGGTAGAGTTGGAAATCGTTTCGAGAGACAGAAGGAGAGGGGGGAGAGACAGAACAGACATGAACTGTTGATCTCCGTTGTCACTCATAACGTAAAATCATTGTAGTGCGATCACGTCCCTTAAGCATGAATAGAGGCCGCATGTCATCTGTGAGCTTGTGGCGCAACGGTAGCGCGTCTGACTCCAGAGCAGACGGTTGCGTGTTCAAATCACGTCAAGCTCTCTGATTGCAACTTCTTACATTCCAAATCAAGAAAGGAGTACGTTCAATCCAGATATCTGTTGATCCAAGTCTTCTTTCCAGAAACTTTCGATCACACGTGAAGCTTCACTGTCAGTTTGATTTGTGAACAGTGTCAGGGAGGTGGTGTGCCCAGTGTTGGGGTAAATGCTCAGCTCCCCAGGGATTGAAACGCAGCCGCCTCCCTCTGGGCAGCTGCTTCGTTCAGTTGGTGACAGTGCAGTGTGAATAACATAATACTGATATTGTTTACAACATAATCCAGAGACCCCCAGCTTTATGTTTCAATTTATCAGGAGCGTGACAGCGAGTTCAGATAGAAATGTTTCCCACCAACAGCAAATTCTTTCTTCTCACTGGACACAGTTAAAATTACCTTTATTCAATAAAAGGAGCGGAAACTACAGTCTGGCATCCTCTCTCCATATTAACGGTGAGCCTGAATTTTAGAAACGGTGTCAGTAAAATCCAACGGCCGACACTGATTTGGTTCAGTCGAACTGATTTGCCAAGCGTAATTCACCGAGAGGATGCTGCTGTGGGAAACAGTGTGGGGAATTACTGCAGGGCCTCCTGCGCATGGAACACACCACAACTGATGTGTTTCACCTTCACCAGTTTATTTCTATCTCGGAGAAGAGAGGTTTGATGATTCGGATCACAGCAGCCAGACAGAGAACAGGAGAAGAGCACTCAGACCTTCACAAGCTTGTCACCACATCTGGGTCATCGTGGCCCGTGTATCAGTATGGGATAGTAATCTGCATCTACTGACTGGAAGCACAGCAAATTGGAGTGCTGGTGGGACTATCACACAGGAGAAAACGGCTTCGACAGATCAACTGGAGTGGCTCCCAATGCGCAACTCCGCTCACCTCAAATGAATAACTGTAAACAAATTACTCAGTGATTCAAATGAATACTCGGTTTTGAATCTGCATTGTGTCATGTACCTTCGAGGATGATGTCAAAACACCTTCATTGCTGTGATGGAGTATCCTGTTGGGCAGAATATACCCGTTGTCAAATTTTCCACGTTCTCTTGGTCTAACTCCGATTTCACTCAGAATCACGAAATGTGTGACAGCGCAGACTGAGGCCATGCAGCCCACCTTAGCTCTGCTGGTTCAACACAATATGTAAATAAGTGTCTCATTCTATCGCCTTCTCCCTGTAAATCTGCACATTGTTACATTGAACATGCCCACCGAATTCCCTTTTGTGTCCATTGAATCTGCCTCTTTGTCACTGTCAGACAGCGACTTACTGACCCCACCCCCGTGCGAAAACGGTCTTCCTAATGTCACTTTTACTTATTTTCCTGATGACTTTAAATCTCTGCCAAATCGTTCTCGATCCTTTCAGGCCTGGGAGCATTTTCACTGCATTAAATCCTCTGTCTAAAACCCTCATGACGTGGAAAACTTCAATCAGGCCAGTTTTCAGCCTTCTGTTCACCAAAGAGAGCTGCCCCAAACTTTCCAATCTCCCTTCTTTGCTGACATTCCTCAGAACGATACCATTCACTTCAACCTGTTCAGTGCTGGCTGCAATCACTTCACTTCCCCGATTCCTGAAGTATCACCCTCAGAATTGAGCGTAATACAGGTGGAAGATTCATTCAGACTCGGATTGCGTGGGCGAAAAATCTGCAATACTTGTTTTCACTTTGAGCAAGTGTTTCCCTTCGCCGTGTTCACCGCAATGGCAGCTCCGCGCCGTCCCTAATTCAGGCAGTCCGATCTTATTTAACAAAGCGGCTTTTTGAGAAAATTGATCGGGTATTTTTGCTCTGGTCAATTTAAGAAATGATGGTTCGCCTGGGATTGGAATCCGGGAACTCTCACACGTCTGCATTCGCGAGAAGACCCAAAGCTAGAATCATATCCCAGACTAACGAGCCCCCAGCCATGGGTGCAGCCACCTCCTGAAGCAGCTGAGACTTGCTCAGTACGAAATACATTGTACATTGCTCCCAGAATTGCAAGCAGGGAAGAGTTTCAAGAACATCTGCTTCTCAATCTGTCTCCCTGCTCCCAGGACGCTGCTGTTTGTCCCGTCTCCAGGCACCGGGCTCTCTCCACTGGTGGATAATTGAACCATTTTATTTCTCCTTGCAAGCTGTCCTGGTGGAAGAAGGAGCCCACACGCTCTTCTGCTCTCTCTCTCACTAGTTGTTGAGGCAGGATAAGTCAGTTACAGAAATGCGTAGGAAATGGGGAACTTTGAGCTTGTTCCAAAGCTCCTGTTAACGGAGAGACTGAAAGATGCTGTGTTGTCGGGACCGAGAGAAATGGAGACCCTTCCCTCAGGTAAATTGGTATGTGTGCATTTTTGTGCAGCCTGTTTGGTGTTCAGAATTTGTCTTGACACAGCAATCCTACAGAGAGTCTTTTATTACACGGGCGTCGGTTTCTTTACCGCAGGAAATGGACAAAAACAGCAAGTCATGTGTTTCAACTTCACCGGTTCATTGCTATCTGAGAGAAGAGGTTTAACACTTGAGATCAGAACACACCGACAGAAAACTGGACAACACGACTCAGAGCTCCACAAGCGTGCCAGAATAACTGTGTAAATGTGACTTGTGTATCGGTGTGACACATTGAGCTCAGATACACGAAGTTTTGGGAAGCAGATGACAAGGTAAAGGAGAGAGCAGAGCGCCGTTATAGGGGAAAGCTGCTGAAGACGACATTGAGTAAAGAAGTGAAAATGGTTTCCCTTCTGGGTTGTGATCCTAACATGCACCCGCTGTGCCATTCTCCTGCATTGCACTGCAGCTTTCCCGAGTACTCAGTGAAAAGTATTCAGCTTTTCAGTTGGCGTGTGTCTTGCACGTTCGAGAATGAAATCAAAAGATCTTCACTGCTGTAGTGTCATGTGCTGTTGTGCAGACATATCGCCGATGTGCAAATATAAACTCAGGGGGTAATGTACACTGGAGACTCTGGAGACAAAGAAGAAACCATAATCTCATTCGACGTGACGGCACTGTTCACTTCAATTGACAAAACCCTAGCCAAAGAAACAATAGCCAACCTACTGGACATACATAACAGAACACAGGAGGCCGAACCCATCAACAAGGACGGCATAGCTAAACTACTGGACCTGTGCCTCACTACACACTTTACATTCAACAATCAGATATACGAACAATTCAACGGAACACCCATGGGATCACCAATCTCGGGACTCATAGCAGAGGCAGTTATGCAAAGGTTAGAACAAACAGCCCTACCACAAATCCAACCCAAACTCTGAATCAGATATGTCGATGACACCTTTGTAATCATCAAAAACACAGAAATAGAAAAAACACACCGAATCATCAACGCCTCACTCATAGGAATCCGATTCACGAGAGAAGAGGAAAAGGATAGCCAACTCCCATTCCTAGACGTGTTAGTAGAGAGAACACCTAACGGAGAATTCACCACAAGGGTACACAGGAAACCAACACGCACAGACCAAGTCCTAAACTATGAAAGTAACCACCCCAACACACACAAACGAAGCTGCATCAGGACACTATTCAAAAGAGCCACAACACACTGCAGTATACCAGAACTGCGAAAAAGAGGAAGAGGAACACCTGTACAAGGTATTCGCCAAAAACGGATACCCACGCAACTTTATCACCAGATGCCTAAGAGATAGACCACGGAACGAGGACATGCCACAACCAAAAGGACTAGCCACACTACCATACGTCAGGAGCGTCTCAGAACTGACAGCCAGACTACTGCGACCCTTAGGACTCATAACGGCACACAAGCCAACATCCACGCTCAGACAACAACTCACGAGAACAAAGGACCCAATACCCAGCATGAGCCAAACTAACGTAGTTTACAAAATATCATGCAAGGACTGCACAAAACACTATATAGGACAAACAGGAAGACAACTAACAATCCGCATCCATGAACATCAGCTAGCCACAAAACGACACGACCAGCTATCCCTAGTAGCCATACACCGAGACAACAAGCAACATGAATTCGACTGGGAAAACATTACTATCATAGGGCAAGCCAGACAGAAAACAGCCAGAGAATTCCTAGAAGCATGGCATTCATCCACAAACTCCATCAACAGACACATCGACCTGGACCCCATATACAAACCACTACAACGGACAGCTGAAACTGACACCCGGAAGCGGCAAGAACAAACCACTATAAGTACCGTAAGAAACATCAAAGAAGCGCTTCACAGGAGGCTCCAGAGCACTGATGATGTCTCCTAGCCAGGGGACGATACGTTTGCAACAAAAACTTCCAGCTCGGCCAACAGAACCACAACTCTGAGCCAGTTGAAACTTGCTCAGCGTGAAATACATTGCTCCAAGAATTGCAAGCATCAAAGCGTTTCCAGAACATCTGCTTGTCATTCTGTCCCCGGGGCGCTGATGTTTGTCTCATCCCCAGGAACTGGACTCTCTCCACTGGCGGATAATTAAACCATTTTGTTTCTACTCGCAAGCTGTTCTGGGGTGAGGGAAGAGTCCATTCGCTCTTCTGCTGTCTCTCTCAATCACTTGAGGTGAGAGAAATCACTTACACTAATGCGAGGGAAGTGAATAACTTTGAATATGAATTTCCTCCAAAGGTCTATTATCGGAGAGATAGAAAGATGCTGTGCTGGCGAGACAGAGAGAAATGGACACCAAGCGCTCTTCCCTCAAGTAAATTCATATGAGTACATTGTTGTACAGCCTGTTTGGTGTTCAGAATTCGTCTTCATGCAGCAAAATACAGAAAGGAGTCGTTTGTGTGATGGGGTCAAGGACATGGAGGAGTTCAGGCCCTAAAGTTATGGAACTCGATATTGAAGACCGGAGGGCTGTGAGGTCTCCAAGTGGAAAATGAGGTGTTGTTCTTTCATCTGGAGCTAGAACACTGCTGCAAGCCTGAGACAGAGATGTTGGCCAGGGAACAGGGTGATGTGTTAAAGTGGCAGGCAACCACAAGGTCAGGGCCTTTTTCCTGCGGGCAGAACCGGGATGTTCTGCGAAGCAGTCACCCAGTTTATGCTTCATGCTACATTGGGGAAACGACACTGTGAGCAGCGAATGCAGTGGACTAGGTTGTGGCAAAAGTGCTGCTTCACCTGGCAGGTATGTTTGAGCCCTTGGATATTCAGGAGGGAGCAGGTAAATGGGCAGGTGTTACACATTCGGCGGTTGCAGGCGAAAGCGACCTGGCACTATGGGAGGTGGGTGTGGAGTGTTGCGAGTGAAGGAAGAGTGGACCCGAAGTGTAACCCGTGGCACGACGGGTGCGTGTTGGGACCATAGCCCATTCTCTCCTATTCACTCAATGACGTCTTTAGCAGCTTTCCCGTAGCTCTCTGTTCTGCACCTCGCCTTCGTATCTGCTTCCGAAAAAAGCTTGTGCATAAATATTTCACAGTGATATACTGGCCCAATGTGCACAGTCGAGTTGTTACACTCGTGGAGATCTGCGTGGTCTTCTCCTGTTCCCTGTATCCTATGGTGAGGAGGGCAATGCTTGTCACTGGCCGTACGGGTGTCAAAGAAGAGTTGCAAACCAAATTGGTTGAATTATCTGCCAGTGGAGAGAGCCCGATTCCTGGTGACGTGACAAACAGCAGCAGGGAGACTGAATGAGAAGCAACTGTTCGAGAAACTCTTTGCCGCTAGCAATTCTTAGAGCAATCTCAAATGTATTTCATAGTGAGCACGTCTCAGGTCACTCAAGTGGTGTGGGGCATCCAACGCGAAGGGGTCTCTGACACGTTGGTCTTGGCGTATGATTCTCGCTTTGGATGCTTTGCTGTGATGCGTTGCGACAGGTCTTGGGTTCAAATCCTGCACGAGCCCGAGTTTATTGAACTTGACTTGTCTAAAACTGCCTGATTAATTTTTTCAAAAAGCACCTTGGTGAAACGAGGTTGGGCTGTCTGGAGTACGGACAAGGCAGAAAACAGGGAAGTGAAATGGTTGGATGTAGTGTCGAACAGGTTGACGTGAGCTGTGCGGTGTTTGGGGAATGTCAGCAATGAAGGTAGATTGGAAAATTGGGACAGCTCTCCTCGGAGAACCGAAGTTTTCCAAGTCATGAGGGACCTAGAAACAGGAAATAATGTTGTAAAAATGCTCCCACACCTGAAAGGTCCACAACGATGCGGCAGAATTTTAAGGTCACCAGGAAAAAAAGTAAAAGTGACAGGAGGAAGAACGTTTTCGTACAGGGAGTGGTTAGTGTCAGTAAGTCCCTGTCGGACATTGACAAAGAGGAAGATTCAATGGACACTAAAGGGAATTCGGTGATCACGTTCAGATGTGCACATTTACGCTGAGAAGGCGAGAGAATGAAACAAATAGAGACACACGCTGACTTGAGTATAGAACCAGCAGAGTGAAGGTGGGCCGCATGGCCTCCGTCTGCGCTGTGACACATGCTGTGATTCAGCGTGAAATCACAGTTCGACCAACAGAATGTGGGAATTTACTGGAAACGTTTCTATTTACAAAGACTCCGTACGTCTGCGAAACAGCATATTACACGACAGCAGCGGAGGTCTTTGACATCAGTCTCGAACGTGCATGCCGCGTGCCAGATAAAAACCTGAAGTGCTCTGAGGGCCGCACACATCAATTTGGCAGCCGAGTGGCGCAGCGGGAGCGTGCTGGGCCCATAACCCAGAGGTTGATGGATCGAAGCCATCCTCTGCTTATTGCTCAATGTCGGGCTGCTTTCCTTTGCATCGACTTAACCGAATGGACTCGCCAAATCCACCCCATTCAAGGGGCGTGGTTTCAGAAGTCTCAGTGGCATTCTGTTCTTCGGCGGTTTTCTCTGAACTGAATCGCAAAACCAGTTCTCTGTGATGCCAATCAGCTGGTCAAGTTGAAACAAATGTCTTGCATTTTCGTCCATTCCCTGCAGTAACTCGCTCCCCTGGTTCAGACGTGAATGACAAGCATGTCAAAAACCTCATCACGACTCAGACACAGTTCCCCCACTATTAGGACGGATACCACCGATTGTGAGTAACCTCAGAGAGAGAGAGAGGGACACAGGCAGTCGCCGTGGACTCGATGGGCTGAACGGCTTGTGTCTGCGCGAGAATGGTGCTACGTGTTTTTGTCGTCCCATTGCCTGTCTCTGGGACAGAGAGGATGCGGGAGCAAAACTGGTTCATTTTTAACCGTCCCTTCCGCGTTGGACTGCCTGCAGTCCCTCAGATCAGTGCCGTGGGGATGACTCTCAGTGAGTGAAGGTTTCACTCGGATTCTCTTCATCTGCGACACTTGGGGCTCAGATGTTAACTGCTGCGCGGTAGCAACAAAGAAAGCAATGCCCTCTTTGCAATAGACTTTCCCTAAGATTGCTGCGTGAAGACGATTTCTGAACACCAAGAAGGCTGCACAATAATGTCAATTTACCTGGGCGAAGAGTCCTCGGTGTCCATTTCTTTCTGTCCTACCAGCACAGCATCTTTCTATCTCTCCGATAACAGACCTTTGGAGAAAGTTCACAATCAAAGTTGTTCATGTTCTCCGCATTAATGCAACTGACACCTCGCACCCCAAGGGTTTCAGAGAGAGAGAGTGCAGAAGAGCGAATGGACTCTACCCGCACCCCACCCTACACCCCGCCCCACCCGCCAGAACAACGTGCAAGTAGAAATAAACTGGTTTAATTATCTACCAGTGGAGATAGTCCAGTTCCTGGGGATGAGACAAACATCATTGCCCCGGGGACAGAATGACAAGCAGAAGTTCTGGAAACGCTTTGCTGCTTGCAATTCTTGGAGCAATGTGGAATGTACTTCACACTGAGCAAGTTTCAGCTGGCTCAGAGTCTCCAATGTACATTGCTGTGTTTGCCGCCAGCACAGGGAGAGAACAATAGGAAGGACGTAGGAGTGAATAATGATCCGCGTGAGAGGGCGAATAACTGTTCATGGAGACTGTTAGTGGCTAACAATACGTAGTGCGTCATAGCAGACGAGGTGATAACAAGGAGTCGTTTGTCTGATAGGGGTCAAGGACATGGGGGAGTTCAGGCCCTAAAGTTTTGGAACTCGATATTGAAGACCAGAGGGCTGTAAGGTCTCCAAGTGGAAAATGAGGTGTTGTTCTTTCATCTGGAGCTAGAACACTGCTGCAAGCCTGAGACAGAGATGTTGGCCAGGGAACAGGATGATGTGTTAAAGTGGCAGGCAACCGCAAGGTCAGGGCCTTTTTCCTGCGGGCAGAACCGGGATGTTCTGCGAAGCAGTCACCCAGTTTATGCTTCATGCTACATTGGGGAAACGACACTGCGAGCAGCGAATGCAGTGGACTAGGTTGTGGCAAAAGTGCTGCTTCACCTGGCAGGTATGTTTGAGCCCTTGGATATTCAGGAGGGAGCAGGTAAATGGGCAGGTGTTACACATTCGGCGGTTGCAGGCGAAAGCGACTTGGCACTATGGGAGGTGGGTGTGGAGTGTTGCGAGTGAAGGAAGAGTGGACCCGAAGTGTAACCCCTGGCACAACGGGTGCGTGTTGGGACCATAGCCCATTCTCTCCTATTAACTCAATGTCGTCTTTAGCAGCTTTCCCGTATAACAGCGCTCTGTTCTGCACCTCGCCTTCTCATCTGCTTCCGAAAAAAGCTTGGACATAAATATTTCACAGTGATATACTAGCCCAATGTGCACTGTCGAGTTGATACACTCGTGGAGACCTGCATGGTCTTCTCCAGATCTCTGTATCCTTGTCACTGACCGCACGGGTGTCAAAGAAGAGATTCAAAACAAAATGGTTGAATTATCTGCCAGTGGAGAGAGCCCGGTTCCTGGGGACGTGACAAACAGCAGCAGGGAGACTGAATGAGAAGCAGCTGTTCGAGAAACTCTTTGCCGCTAGCAATTAATCTTCCTCGTTGTCCTGAAGCCGGCAAAAGGTTTGAATTCCCGATCTGCGGGAATGAGAATCTTTTCACTGTCTCGCATCAATAAATATCTCTGAGAACATCGGAGTCAAGTCACAGTGCTGTCAAATGAAGGGGAAATTGAAATAGCCCCACACGCTGCTCATGGGCACATTTCACTTTCTCCAACTCACCGGCTCAACCACTTGGGCTCCTGGGAGTGGAAAGGAAACAATCACCAAAACCCAGTCTTAGTTTTGTGAATCTTCAGAAAATAAGCAAACTTTCAGCCCTTCGGATTTTCTATCCTGGGCTGACAGGGATGGGTTTTGTCACTCTTTTGTAGGACATTGCAAGTGGAAGCTTTGTAGAAACGCACCACAATGCAATCTGATTCATCCGGATCTGGATGTTTTCGGTGTTTGAATGCGTGTGTTGAGCTCCAGAACTTTGGTGTTCACAGTTTATAATACTAATCTTCCCAGTCCCCTGTATCACTTGTCGAAAATGTTTAATTTGCGTCTTATAATCCTTTCACTGTCTGCTAATGAGTGTTTTACCTAAGTTATCTTGACCTTGCATACCTCAAGCCTCAAGCTAATTTCACGAGAAACCTTCTCCAGTTCAAAAGCCAACTGTCAATAATGGCTGTTTCTTGTCACGTATCCAATTTCAGATCGATATTGTTAATGTCCCTTTTATTCCTTCAGATCCAGGTTTCGCTCACAGGGCATGAACAGAACTGTCACCAAATACATTTACCAATCTTCCTTCATCCTTTCGATTGTATTAGCATCATGAACACTTCTCATCAAAATAACTCGAGAGACTTTCATCACCATTTTCTGTGAACAGTTCTATATTAGCTTTGCTGAATGAACCCCAAATTTCTTGAAGTGGCTCCTTATTTTCGGCCCTGATTATTCATCTCTCTACGCACGGAAATGGATCCTTCCCATCCGCTCTGTCCCTCATCAATGTGTGTAGTTCAATTCGATCTCCCATCAGCCTCCTCTGTCCTGATCAAATCCAGGGGAACAGGATACGTTGGGGCGATGGCGCGGACAGGACAAGTCCAGTACTCACCTTTCCTGTTAGAGCAATTCCATGAGAAATTTTAGATCATAACTTAGGACGTGTAGTTGTGGCCGAATACTTAAGGTGCTGGCGTAGAGATCCTTTGGGGCTCCCCCGCCCAGGGTGGAAACCTGCTGGCTATGCTTTCTTCGCTGGCGATTTTAAATGACTTCCTGTTGGTTGCATTATCGCTCAAACTTCACAAAACCCGTCTCAATAAAGTCGCGTTTTCTCATGTCTGGGAATTTATTACCATGCAGGAAACTCGAGTTCTCAACAAACAACGTACCAGACTCAAAACGTCAGCTCTGTTTACCTTTCCACAGATGATGCACGACCTGTTGGCTTTCTGCAGTATTCTCTGTGTTTATTAGGCACAAGTGCTGCTTTTCATTCAAGAACTTCAATTCCTGTCCTCTGGTAACTGACTCTGGTCAGTGGCAATTGGTTCTTCTGGTCATTAATCTGCCCATTCCCACCGCTTCTTCTCCCATCATTACCAACAGCCCCAGGAAATCTCCAGTTAACCTTCTTTCCTCCAAAGCGAACATTCCCAACCTTGGGAATGTCTCCCCACAATGGAAATTTCTCATCCCTGGAAAAGAAGCACAGCGTACACTTGGGAAGAGATTTTGGCAATATATTGTCAGTTAGGAAATGGAAAAATGTTCATGAAGCAAAACAGAAATCCCAGTCTCCAGCTTTGTGAACCTTTAGAAACTCTTTGGGAAGTGGATTTAGATGAGAATGAAAGATGAACCGTCCGACTGAGCAGAGACAGTCCAGACACCGTCCCCTTGTTGAAGAGGCCGGGAGATTGACTCTGATGTTCTCGGGACATGAACTGATCTGAGACATTGAAAGAATTGTCGTTCGTGCACATCAGGAATTCAAACCCCTTCTCGCCTCCGAGCCCATAAGAGAACTCGGGAACAGGCAAAACACTGAAAGGCTCGAAGGGCGACGGTCCCGGAGGAAGAAAGCTAATTCCTCGTGACATGGATATGTCTGCAGAGGGTGGGATCAGACTGTCCCCGGTGTCTCCACAATGAATGTCCCAGGCATTATTAAGGAAAAGTAAAAGTGATAGACGACAATTGTAATTCTAGGCGGGGTGGCTGAATTATGTATTTACTAACAGTCACCCCTAAATCATGGTGCAGCGAAACAGCTTGCAGCGCCTGTCTCTGTGGCGCAATGGGTCAGCACGTTCGTCTGTTAACGGAAGAGTTGGTGGTTCGAACCCACCCAGGGACACTTAGTGCGCTGTTCTTCCTTGACTTTGAATCTGCGTGCTTTTAAATGGGGTCAGGAAAATGTTCCCCAAACGAAAACCTTTCCACAAAGGGGTTTCTGAATTGAATTAATGCCTGACGTAAGGGACTGCGAATGCGGAGAAGCCGAGACAAAAAGAGAAACTCGGCAGGTTTGACAGCACCTGTCGGAGAAAACGGAATTCTTAAATGCTGTGTCTGATTCTCTTTCCATAGATGTTGCCTGACCTTCTCCGTTCCTCCTGCAATTTTCCATATTTGTTTTTAACTAAAAGTTCATTTCGTATTTAGGGATGAAACACCTAGACTCGCCGTGTGCAGATATTTAACCCTTTCGAATCACCGTGAAGCGAATGGATTCAAAAAAACTCTGCGATGATTCACTCTTTCTCAGCTCCGCAGGCAGACAGACCTGGGAAGTGAAGCTGTCAGTGTGGTTCTGTATTCGTGGGCTGAGTGGTTAATGCGATGGACTTGAAACCCATTGCGGTTTCCCCACGCAGGTGTGACCCCTGACGACTACAAAATGAGAAATGTCATCGAAAAGAAAGGGAGCTTGCTCCCCGGCTTCTTCTTTAAGATTCACGTCAGTGGAGTGGGAAAACTATTTCACTCACATTGGGACTATGAGCCAAGGATTTTCACACAGCCGAATACAACATTGTCTGAGTATATCTCTGGACATATTTGTAAAAGTCAGTGATTCTGCATCTCACTCTAACCGTATTGCGCTCCCATCTCTGTGTTAATGTCTGTTTTTCTGTGTTGATGTGACTATCTCTGCAAGCAATAGGACACAGATTACATCGGAGAGAAGTGTGAGTGTATCTGTCTGTGTATGAATGACAAATTCTGTCGGCAGTGGCACACATTGTCCCGGACGTGTGTGTCGGAAAGTTTCTTTATATCTGTCTGTGAATCTGATTTTGTGCCTGTGCGTGTTGGTGTATGCCCAGTTCTGCCTGCAATGGGACAAACTTTGATTCAGCACGTTTATAATGCATTCTTTCAAAGTCAGAGTTTCTCTCTCTCTCTGAGAAGTACAGTAACACAATGCCGCCTTCTGCTGGCCTACCCATGTGACATCACAAGCGCCACATTTCCCTGTTCCACTGCATCTGTTTCCTGGTCCTCTGCGGCGTTGGAGGGGGTTGGAGCTCCATCAGAATTTTATTGAGAACAGCAGGAACAGCATACAGCTGCCTGAGTCAGGTGTGAACTCAGAAGGTGGGATAACTGAATGAATCCTTTCCAGAAAAGCAGCAGGTAACAGCTTCTTACCTGTGTGTTTTCGTTGGGGTTTCAGAAGGTTTTTTTTTGAATGGACAAACCGTTTCCCACACACAGAGAGGGGAATGGCCTCTCCCCAGTGTGAACGTACTCATGTATCAGCATTTCATGTTTGTGTTTAAAGCTTTTCTCTCAATGTGAGCATTTGAAAGGTCTCTCAGTGTTCATCAGCAGAGAATGCCTTGTTACAGTCAAAGCAGGGGAATGGCCTCTCCCCAGTGTGATCTCACTGGTGAGTCAGCAGGTAGAATGTGTCACTGAATCTTTCCCACACTTAAGGCAGATGAATGGCCTCTCCCTACTGAGTGCATTCTTGTTTCTCAAGGACGGGTGACTGATTGAATCCCTTCCCACAAACAGTAAATGAATGACTTATCTCCAGCGTGACTGCATCAATGAATTTTCAGCATGTAGAGACATTTGTATCCCTCCCACAGTTTGCACATTTCCATGGTTTCTGTGGTGTAGATCATGTCTCTCCATATTGGATGATCAGCTGACTCCTCACCCAGACACAGGACAGGTTTGGTAGACTTATAGAATCCCTACAGTCCACAAGTCCACACCAACCCTCTGGGATAAAGACATCCAAACCTATTCTCCAACCCCATTACTGAACATTTACCCTTGACTAATGCACCTAACCTACACATCCCTGAACACTGTGGGCAATTTTATATGGCCAATTGACCTAACCTGCCCATCTTTGAATTGGGAGAGGAAACCGGAGTACCCAGATGGAGCTGACGCAGACCCCGGGAGAATGTGCAAACTCCACAGAGACAGTCGCCTGAGGCTGGGATTGAGCCACGGTGGTGATACAATCTCTCCCTGCTGTGAATGGTGGGATGCTATTCAATCTGTGGAAATGGTGCAAGACTTGTCCATTTGTCACTGGGTACACTGATGTTTGCAAACTTTTACCACAGATAAACATTGACAATCCAATGGTTTTCAAATCCTGATTAATTGACTCACTTTAAGATCCTGATAAGGTATTTGCTTGGAATTCTCGCTGATAAATGTGCCCCTGTGATTCTCTGTAAAACAAACTTAAATCAGGAAAAATTAGAGATTGAGAAATCGTACTGTTTAAGATACTAAAAGGAGTTAAGAATCATAAAAACCTTATAGTGTGGAAGCAGGCCGTTTGAATCCACACCCGTCCTCTGAAGAGCATCCCACATAGATCCGTCCCATATCCCTGCATTCCCCACGTTTTACCTATCCAGCCTGCACATCCCTGCACATTATGGGCAATTTAGCATGGCCAACCCACCTAATCCAGATATCATTGAATTTTGGGAGGAAACAGGAGCACCGAGAGGAAACTACACAGATATATGAAGAAATTACTTACTCCACGCAATCACCCGAATCTGGTATCAAACCCAGGTCCCCAGAGCTGGGAGGCAGCAGTGCTAACCATTGGGTCACCATGGAGTTCTTTGAATCCAGCAATTTGTGTGAAAGTCACTCAAATACTGACCGTGAAACATTACTGGATTGTTGTGAAAAACTCAACTAGCTGAGAAATGTCCTTCAGGGGAAGGGCGTGTTCTGGCCCTCCACAAGACTCAGCCCTCAATGAGAGTAAAGATAGTGAGAATAATGGGATACTTACAGACAGTTTCCTCCATCTCCATCACAGGAATAACTGACAGATCCTCACTTCAAGAAGATCAAGACCAGAGTGGATGAAGAATCATCACCTATAAACTCCGCTATCAGACACACACTGTCCTCCTGGAGATACACGGTTTTGTTTCTTTAGAGAGAGGGAGAGAAGAGAGAGAGAATTGCCGCTTACTGACCTACAAGAACCAGCCGCTCCGAACCTCTCCTTCTCAGTGCAGGAGAGAAAAACGTTCCTCCTGGTTTGAGATTGCTGTGGGGAAATTCTTCAACTCTAACCCCGTGTAAAAGAATTTCCCAGAGTTCAGTACTAACTCGAATACAAACACTTCGCAGCAGGTTGTTCCTAAATCCATCCAATCCCTCCCTCCAGCTCTGTCTCTCACTTTTCAACTCCACCAGCTCAGACACCCGCACTGCGCATGCTCCATAAACAACTTGGCGCTGCCTTTTGTTCACTCTGATTGGCCTGGAGCCCCGCAAATTCCAGAATGTCGTCCTGAGCTGCCCCACTTTCTATTGGGCAGGAAATGCGGTCAGTCACACAAGAGCTGAAGCATAAAAGAGATATGTGTTCATCTCTGAGTCGGCTTGTGTTTATTGTCCATCCCTCGTTGTCTGGAGGGCGGTGAGGAGTCAACCACAATGGAGTCACATGTAAGTCTAACCGGAGAAAGGTGAGCCCAATGGTATCTTACAATAACTGACAGTCCAGATTTTTAATAACGTAACGGAACACCTCTATTTGGCCTGGTGAGATTTGAACACCTCCCACAGAACATTAACCAGGGTGAGCTAGGACTAGACCAGTTACATTGAGACAAAACCACTGTCTCCTGAGTCAAGAATTTCCAGCTTTGGTCAACAAGAGGACACAATGTTTCAGGGAAATCTATTCAGAATTTCCAACATGAACTGACAGGAATAACTGCTGTAAAACTCCCTCACAGGATTTTAGGGAGAAGATTTACATATGAAAAGAAGAATCATAACCCATAAGTCCGTGTGTGAGTAAGAATAATATTTATTGTTACGTCATGGAGATCAAACCCTGTTAATTAAACTAACCGCCCAGAAAAGCTCATCTTGCCTCTTAATCTGTTAAAATGTGAGTGACAGAATTCCTAAATTGCACTATTTAAAGAAAATATTTTTCTAACTAATAGTGAACACTAAACAAAACTTATTCACAAATCCAACACCCCTTTCTTAAACTACTTACTATCTGACCCCAACTCGACACAACTTAATATGCTATTCTAATAACGTATTTATTAATCGTTACTTTAACTTAATCTCAAGTCCACACAGTCTCCTCTTCATTGATGTTTTCACTTTTCTAACTGCTGGTCTTCCTGGGTGCTCTTCTTTTTACTGTGTGTTTCACGTGAAAAGGTACCTTTGATGGAGAGTGTTTTCGATTTCTCTGAGAGCAAAGTATTAGATCGGCAGTTGCTTCCCACTAACTTTCAAAATGCCGGGTTTATATCCCCCATAGGACACATTAAATTCTTATTTGATTGATTTCCAGGGATCAAAACCATAGAATTCGAATCTCATTGTCTTCTGGTATCCTGGGCATAGATTAAATTAATTAAATTTGAATTGTTGTCAAAACATCAAACAGAACACAGGTATCCATTTAACAACCAATTGCTACATTTGAAACAGCCCGACCTTTTGCTAGTAGCTGTGGCTGTACTTTAACTTGAGAAAAACACTCTCTATCGAAAACTGACAATACATGCTCTGGACTTCGTAACATTGCATTGATCATTTGCCCTGGATTAACACGAAGACTCCAACACCATGATGAAACCATGTAAACGTGGTGACTATGGGAAGAGATTGTAGTTCCCCTGTCTAGCTGGAAATTGATTGATAGAGTCACACTGGAAATAAGCTTTTGCCTGCTCTACATATGGAAAGAGATTCACAGTGTATTCCAGCTTCCAGAAAAATGTGCTTATCACACTGAGGAGATACCGTTTAGCTGAACCTCCTGTGGAAAGTATTTCACACAGTCAGTCAACCTCACTGTGCACCAACGAGTTCACACTGGGGACAAGCTGTTTTTGTGCCCTGTATATGGGAAGGAA
Organism: Hemiscyllium ocellatum; assembly: GCF_020745735.1. Classification (NCBI taxonomy): domain Eukaryota; kingdom Metazoa; phylum Chordata; class Chondrichthyes; order Orectolobiformes; family Hemiscylliidae; genus Hemiscyllium; species Hemiscyllium ocellatum. The sequence goes on along the minus strand of NW_026868164.1, from coordinate 156,593 downwards.
TTTGCACGGACATCAAACTTGTTGCGACATCAGTGAGTTCACACTGGAGATATATTATTTACTTGCTCAGAGTTTGCAAAGGGATTCGGATAGTCCCACAACCCGCTGATACATCAACACATTCATTCTGGTGAGAGTGTGTGAAAGAATTCACTTCTGCCGACACATCAATGAGTTCACTCTAGGGAGAGATCATTCACTTGCTCCGAGTGTAATACAAACTGCATTCAGTTTTCTCAGCTCTTCAGTGCAGTTACAACATTGGTATCTACCCAACAATCTGGAAATTTACCAGATTGCCTGTGCACAAGTAGCAGTACACATCCAACTCAGGATTAATCGTCCTATCAGTATACTCCCGATTATCGATAATGCTATGTAACATATCGAATAACATCCTCTCAGCTGTGAGCTGCTGAGTGACCAGCTTGGGGACCACCAGGCTCACTCAGGTACTGACCACATTCTAGCCTTGGTTAAAACATGGACAAAAAAGCTTAATCCTTGAGGTGAGATGAGATTGGCAGCCCTTTACCTCAAGGCTACATTCGACCCAGTGTGGCATCAAGGTGCTTTGATGAGATTCCAGGATGCAATTTACTACTGCGTACGTTATTCTCTATATAAATCACAACGATCCTCTTGATTAGGTTCCAGTCTGTAATTCATTCCCGAGTATGTTATTCTATATACAAACTATCCCGAACCCCTCAATTACATTATAGCCTGTATTACACACTCAGTTTTCTGTTATACTGGATGTAATCATCCTGATTCCCTCGATCAAATTTCCGTCTGGAGCTCACTTCTGATTGTGTTATTCTGTCAGTTAACAAACCCTATCTCTTGATTAGATTCCAGTCTATAAAACCCTTCCTTGAATTTGGCTACCTTTCAGAAAATTTCCGTGTTTATTAATTTTGAACTTTTTTTCAGCGACCAATCTATAATCACTCTGTCTGATGTAAAATCACGGTCTTCCATGGCATATAATTTACCCAACATGGCATGCGATTGTTATCGCACCCCATTCTTAATGCAGGAGTCCCACGAGCACGCGCAATGCGTGCTTACAGGCACATGGGCTGGAGTTGGGAACATGCGCACTGATGGTCCGTAAGCCTGAAGGGAGAATGATGCCAATTTCGGTCCAACACTGACAGTGATGGTTTCGAGAAACTCCTCTCACAGATTAGATTAGATTACCTACAGTGTGGAAACAGGCTATAAGGCCCAACACCAACCCTCCAAAGAGAACCCACACAGACCCATTCCCCTACATTTACCTCTGCCTAATCCACCTAACGCTATGGACAATTTAGCATGGCCAATTCACCTAACCTGCACAGTTTTGGAATGTGAGAGGAAACCCACGCAGACACGGGGAGAATGTGCAAACTCCACACAGACAGTTACCTGAGGCGGGAACCACCGCCCGAGCCACCGCGCAGCCTTAACGAGCGGGGGGCATTTCCAGGCTTTTCCTCGAGTAATGTTTGAATGTTTGACTGGAGTTATGTGGTGAGTCTTTCTGACCTCTGTGTCATTCACGTGATAATTTTGGTGGTTTGTAGTTTGCTGCGACTGTTAAGCTGCACTCCTCAATCTTACTCATACATGGGACCTGAACGTCTTTCGCATCTATTTGCTATAACTAATTGTGCTGTTCTGAGATCCAGACTTCAGACCCCTGGAGTTGGATTCTAGAGTGTGGTGCTGGAAAAGCTCAGCAGGTCAGGCAGCATCCGAGGAGCAGGACAATCGATGTTTCGGGCAAAAGCCCTTCATCAGGAAACCCTGGGGTTCGATGTCAGTTTGAATGAGAATGTTGGGCATTTACTGAGCTCCCTGAGTTCAGAGGTTTAGAGCCGGAGAAGATGATAGAGATAGCGAGGGACAAGACTATGGGCAAAGACTGACATTTTATAATGGATCTGCTGCATCACCAGGAACCTGTGTGCATCAGCAGGCATAGCAATCATAGATTAAACGAACTTAGTGTGAGGAAGGAGAGAAGCAGCCGTGACCTGGAACGAAAGGAGGTCACTGGACCTGAAATGTTGACTGTACTGTCTGCCCATTGATGCTACCAGACCTACTGAGGTTCTCCAGCAATTTTTGTTTTTGTTTCTGTTTCAGATTTCCAGCATCCACAGGTATTTGTTTCTTATTCAGCAGTTTGGATGATCTCAGATTTATGGAGAGTAGAATGTTTCAGGCCTTCAGGTGTGTGACAGAAGAATCAAAATCAAGAGGTGACAAAGGCATAGCGTAATTTTCAGAAGCAGATAAAATGAGGTGGGGCAGGGTCAGAAATTATTCCTGAGATTTGAAGAGGTGGTCCCAATGAAAGTGTGGGCATGCAGCTGGTAACTCATCTGAGAGGTAAAGCATTTACCAAGCTTTCAAGCGGCTACTTCAGCCTCACACATTTGGCATGAGGATAGATGGAAGTGGTGCTGGAGAGTGCTGTTTGCAGCGTGATTTGGACACAATGGATTTGAACTTCTCATTATTTAATTGTGCAAGAGTTTCAAGTATCTAGAATTGGGTGTTGGGCAGGTGAAGGCAGTGCGAACCTCAGAGAGAAACTTGAGGACAATGATTTTCACATTTTCACTTTACTTGTTTTATTTCCAGCCAAGTTGACTCTCTCTGTCTGATAGTTGACAGGCTGGGAGATTATGGGTTGGGCCTTGATCGACTGAATTTTTTTTAGATTAGATTAGATTACTTACAGTGTGGAAACAGGCCCTTCCGCCCAACAAGTCCACACCGATCCGCCGCAGCGCAACCCACCCATTCCCCTACATTTCTCCCTTTACTTAACACTACGGGCAATTTAACATGGCCAGTTCACCTGGCCTGCACATCTTTGTGACTGTGGGAGGAAACCGGAGGAAACCCACGCAGGCACGGGGAGAATGTGCAAACTCCGCACAGTCAGTCGCCTGAGTTGGGAATTGAACACGGGTCTCTGGCGCTGTGAGGCAGCAGTGCTAACCACTGTGCCACCATACCACCCACCGTGTTCGGGAAGGTGTAAAAGGCCGGGGCGGGGTGATGGTGTGGGGGGTGGGGATGCGGTTGGGCGGGTGGGATAGTGGGCGGGGGCTGTCAAAGCTTCAATAGAAATCTAGCAGAACTGAGAACAGACAACACCTAGCTCTGTGGGAACGGGAGACCAACAGAGGACAGATAAATCAGGACCTGGAATCCAAACTGACATCAGACTACCATGTTATCAGTGCTTTGATTTGCATTGCCAACCCTCTACCTTTACCAAAGGTTTGATTTGATTTGAATGTCCCGTACCCTCAATATTCAGGATCTAATCCTTGTCATCCTAAAACCACGTCTCTGTACTGACCCTCTGTACACACTTATTTTCTTCAGTCAATTCGTTCACTTTTCTTACAGTGCAGCAAATATTCAGACACAGTCTTTAGTTTCAATTTTTGTGATCTTTTCAATCCAGCTTTGATTGGTAGTACATTTATTCCCCTTGTCCCTTTGTTCTCCGACATTCACTTTTCACATTACTTCATTGCTCACCTGCCTTGATTTGGAATTGCCCTTAATGTCCAGGGATGTGCAGGTTAGATAGGTTAGCCATGGGAAATGCAGAGTTATCGGTTCATAGTAATAGAAGCAGGAGTCGGCTATTTGGCGTGTCGAGCCTGCTCCACCATTCATTCAGATGAAGGCTATTATATCCATCAACTCAGCTACTCCTACCTGCATTATTCCATCCACCCTTAATTCCCCTCCATGCAATATCCTATCCAACTGTGTCTTGAATATAATTAATGACGCTGCCTCATCTGCTCCCTTGGGCAGAGAATTCCACAGTGTCACACGAATTACAGCATGGAAAGAGACCCTTCAGTCCAACTCATCCATGTTGACAAGTTATCCTAAACAGTCTAGTCCCATTTGCTAGCACTTGGCCCATATCCCGCTATACCGTTCCTATTCATGTACCCGTCCAGATGCCTTTTAAGTGTCGTAATTATACTAGCCTCCACGACTTCCTCAAGCAGCTAATTCCATGCCAGCAACATGCTCTGCATGAAAGAGTTGTCCATTGACTTCAGTGATTCGAAAGGGTAAAATATCTACACACGGCGAGTCTACGTGTTTCATCGCAAAAGATGAAATGAACTTTCAGTTAAAAAACAAATCTCGAAATTTCAGGAGGAACGGAGAAGATCAGGCAACATCTATGGAAAGAGAATCAGACACAGCATTTCAGAATTCCGTTTTCTCTGACAGGTGCTGTCAAACCTGCCGAGCTTCTCTTTTTTGGCTCGGGTTCTCAGCATCCGCAGTCCCTTACGTTAGGAAATAATACAATTCAGAAGCCCCTTTGCAGAGAAGGTTTCCGATTGGATATCATTTCCCTGACCCCATTAAAGGGCACACAGCCGCGAAGCCAAGGAAGAGCAGCGAACTAAGCGTCCCTGGGTGGGTTCGAACCACAAACCTTTTGGTTAACAGCCGAACGCGCTGACCAATTGCGCCACAGAGACAGGCGATGTCAACGGCTGCGCCATCGCTTAGGGGAGGCTATTAGTGAATTCATAATTCAGCCTGCCCCGCCTAGAATTGCAATTGTCGTCTATCACTTTTACTTTTCCTTAATAATGCCTGGGACATTCATTGTGGAGACACCGGGGAGAGTCTGATCCCACCCTCTGCAGAAAGAGAGGGGGGAGAAACAGAACAGACATGAACTGTTGATCTCCATTGTTACTCATAACGTAAAATCCTTGTAGTGCGATCACTTCCCTTAAGCATGAAAAGAGGATCCTAGTGACCTCGCAGTTTGTGGCGCAACTGTACCACGTCTGATTCCAGATCAGTAGGTTGCGTGCTCAAATCGCGTCCGGCTCACTAAAAATCTGCTTCTTACATTTCAAATCAAATAAGGATTACGTTCACTCCCGATATCTGTTGAGCCAAATCTTCGTTGCGGAAACTTGCGATCACACGGGAAGCTTTGCTGTCAGTTTGATTTGTGAACGCTGTGTCAGGGAAGTGGTGTGCCCAGTGTTTGGGTAAATGCTCAGCTCTCCCCAGTGTGAGAATGAAAACACAAGCTGTACATCACGGGATTTAAACACCCAGCTGCTTTGTTCAGTTGGTGACAGCGCGGTGTGAATAACATTGCACCGATATTTTTACAACATAATCTAGAGATTACCAGTTGTGTGTTTCAATCTATCAGGAGGTCCCAGCTCCTCCTGTCATAGCAGAGTGACAGCGAGTTCAGATAGAAATGTTTACCACCAACAACAAATTCTTTCCTCTCACTGGACACTGTTAAAATTATCTTTATTCAACAGAAGGAGCGGAAACTACAGTCTGACGGCCCCTCTCCACATTAACGGTGAGCCTGAATTGTATAAACGGTGTCAGTAAAATCCAGTGGCCGACACTGATTTGGTTCAATCGTTTTTTTTTTGCCAAGCATAATTCACCGAGAGGATGCTGCTGTGTGAGACAGCGTGGGGAATTACTGCAGGGCCTCCTGCGCATGGGACACACCGCAACTGATGAGTTTCACCTTCACCAGTTTATACCTATCTCGGAGAAGAGAGGTTTGAAGATTCGGATCATAAGAGGCCGACAGAGAACAGGAGAAGAGCACTCAGACCTTCACAAGCTTGTCACCACAGCTGGGTCATCGTGGCCCGTGTATCAGTATGGGACAGTAATCTGTATCTACTGACTGGAAGCACAGCAAATTGGAGTGCTGGTGGGACTATCACACAGGAGAAAACGGCTTCGACAGATCAACTGGAGTGGCTCCCAATGCGCAACTCCGCTCACCTCAACTGAACAACTGTAAACAAATTACTCAGTGATTCAAATGAATACTCGGTTTTGAATCTGCATTGTGGCCTGTACCTTCGAGAATGATGTCAAAACACCTTCATTGCTGTGATGGAGTATCCTGTTGGGCAGAATATACCCGTTGTCAAATTTCCTACGTTCTGTTGGTCCCACTCCGGTTTCACTCAGAATCACAAAATGTGTGACAGCGCAGACTGAGGCCTGCAGCCCACCTTAGCTCTGCTGGTTCAACACAATATGTAAATAAGTGTCTTACTCTGTCGCCTTCTCCCTGTAAATCTGCACATTGTTACATTGAGTATGCCCACCGAATTCCCTTTTGTGTCCACTGAATCTGCCTCTTTGTCACTGTCTAGACAGGGATTTACTGACCCCACTCCCTGTGCGAAAACGGCCTTCCTAATGTCACTTTTACTTATTTTCCTGATGACTTTCAATCTGTGCCAAATCGTTCTCGAACCTTTCAGGCCTGGGGGCATTTTCACTGCATTATTTCCTCTGTCTAAAACCCTCATGATGTGGAAAACCTCAATCAGACCAGCTTTCAGCCCTCTGTTCTCCAAAGAGAGCAGCCCCAAACTTTCCAATCTCCCTTCATTGCTGACATTCCTCAGGACGGCACCATTCACGTTAACATGTTCAGCGCCGTCTGCAATCACTTCACTTCCCCACTTCCTGAAGTATCACCCTCAGAATTGAGCGTAATACAGGTGGAGGATTCATTCAGACTCGAATTGCGCGGGCGAAAAATCTGCAATACTTGTTTTCACTTTGAACATGTGTTTCCCTTCGTAGGGTTCACTGCAATGGCAGCTTTTGCGCCGTCCCTAATTCAGGCAGTCCGATCTTATTTAAGAAGCGGCTTTTTGAGAAAATTGATCGGGCATTTTTGCTCTGGTCAATTTAAGAAATGATGGTTCGCCTGGGAGTGGAAACCGGGAACCCTCACACGTCTGCATTCGCGAGAAGACCCAAAACTAGAATCATATGCCAGACTAACGAGCCACCAGCCATGGGTGCAGCCACCTCCTGAAGCAGCTGAGACTTGCTCAGTAAGAAATACATTGTACATTGCTCCCAGAATTGCAAGCAGGGAAGAGTTTCAAGAACATCTGCTTCTCAATCTGTCTCTCTGCTCCCAGGACGCTGCTGTTTGTCCCGTCTCCAGGCACCGGGCTCTCTCCACTGGTGGATAATTGAACCATTTTATTTCTCCTTGCAAGCTGTCCTGGTGGAAGAAGGAGCCCACACGCTCTTCTGCTCTCTCTCACTAGTTGTTGAGGCAGGATAAGTCAGTTACAGAAATGCGTAGGAAATGGGGAACTTTGAGCTTGTTCCAAAGCTCCTGTTAACGGAGAGACTGAAAGATGCTGTGTTGTCGGGACCGAGAGAAATGGAAACCCTTCCCTCAGGTAAATTGGTATGAGTGCAATTTTGTGCAGCCTGCTTGGTGTTCAGAATTTGTCTTGACACAGCAATCCTGCAGAGAGTCTTTTATTACACGGGCGTCGGTTTCTTTACCGCAGGAAATGGACAAAAACAGCAAGTCATGTGTTTCAACTTCACCGGTTCATTGCCATCTGAGAGAAGAGGTTTAACACTTGAGATCAGAACACACCGACAGAAAACTGGACATCACGACTCAGAGCTCCACAAGCGTGCCAGAACAACGGTGTAAATTTGACTTGTGTATCGGTGTGACACATTGAGCTCAGATACACGAAGTTTTGGGAAGCAGATGACAAGGTAAAGGAGAGAGCGGAGCGCCGTTATAGGGGAAAGCTGCTGAAGACGACATTGAGTAAATAAGTGAAAATGGTTTCCCTTCTGGGTTGTGATCCTAACATGCACCCGCTGTGCCATTCTCCTGCACTGCACGGCAGCTTTCCCGAGTACTCAGTGAAAAGTATTCAACTTTTCAGTTGGCGTGTGTCTTGCACGTTCGAGAATGAAATCAAAAGATCTTCACTGCTGTAGTGTCATGTGCTGTTGTGCAGACATATCGCCGATGTGCAAATATAAACTCAGGGGGTAATGTACACTGGAGACTCTGGAGACAAAGAAGAAACCATGATCTCATTCGACGTGACGGCACTGTTCACTTCAATTGACAAAACCCTAGCCAAAGAAACAATAGCCAACCTACTGGACATACATAACAGAACACAGGAGGCTGAACCTATCAACAAGGACGGCATACTTAAACTACTGGACCTGTGCCTCACTACACACTTTACATTCAACAATCAGATATACGAACAAATCAACGGAACACCCATGGGATCACCAATCTCGGGACTCATAGCAGAAGCAGTTATGCAAAGGTTAGAACAAACCGCCCTACCACAAATCCAAACGAACTCTGGATCAGATATGTAGATGACACCTTTGTAATCATCAAAAAACACAGAAATAGAAAAAACACACCGAATCATCAACGCCACACTCACAGGAATCCGATTCACGAGAGAAGAGGAAAAGGATAGCCAACTCCCATTCCTAGACGTGGTAGTAGAGAGAACACCTAACGTAGAATTCACCACAAGGGTACACAGGAAACCAACACACACAGACCAAGTCCTAAACTATGAAAGTAACCACCCCAACACACACAAACAAAGCTGCATCAGGACACTATTCAAAAGAGCCACAACACACTCCAGTACACCAGAACTGCGAAAAGAGGAAGAGGAACACCTCTACAAGGTATTCGCCAAAAACGGATACCCACGCAACTTTATCACCAGATGCCTAAGAGATAGACCACGGAACGAGGACATGCCACAACCAAAAGGACTAGCCACACTACCATATGTCAGGAGCGTCTCAGAACTGACAGCCAGACTACTGCGACCCTTAGGACTCATAACGGCACACAAACCAACAGCCACGCTCAGACAACAACTTAGTAGAACAAAGGACCCAGCATGAGCCAAACTAACGTAGTTTACAAAATATCATGCAAGGACTGCACAAAACACTATATAGGACAAACAGGAAGACAGCTAACAATCCGCATCCATGAACATCAGCTAGCCACAAAACGACACGACCAGCTATCCCTAGTAGCCATACACTCAGACAACAAGCAACATGAATTTGACTGGGAAAGCACTACTATCATAGGGCAAGCCAGACAGAGAACAGCCAGAGAATTCCTAGAAGCATGGCATTCATCCACAAACTCCATCAACAGACACATCGACCTGGACCCCATATACAAACCACTACAACGGACAGCTGAAACTGACACCCGGAAGCGGCAAGAACAAACCACTATAAATACCGTAAGAAACATCAAAGAAGCGCTTCACAGGAGGCTCCAGAGCACTGATGATGTCTCCTAGCCAGGGGACGAAACGTTTGCAACAAAAACTTCCAGCTCGGCCAACAGAACCACAACTCTGAGCCAGTTGAAACTTGCTCAGCGTGAAATACATTGCTCCAAGAATTGCAAGCATCAAAGAGTTTCCAGAACATCTGCTTGTCATTCTGTCCCCGGGGCGCTGATGTTTGTCTCATCCCCAGGAACTGGACTCTCTGAACTGGCAGATAATTAAACCATTTTGTTTCTACTCGCAAGCTGTTCTGGGGTGAGGGAAGAGTCCATTCGCTCTTCTGCTGTCTCTCTCAATCACTTGAGGTGAGAGAAATCACTTACACTAATGAGTGGGAAGTGAGTAACTTTGAATATGAATTTCCTCCAAAGGTCTATTATCGGAGAGATAGAAAGATGCTGTGCTGGCGAGACAGAGAGAAATGGACACCAAGCACTCTTCCCTCAAGTAAATTCACATTGTTGTACAGCCTGCTTGGTGTTCAGAAATCGTCTTCACGCAGCAATCTTACGGAAAGTCTATTGCAAAGTGGGCATCGCTTTCTTTGCTGCGACTGCGCAGCAGTTAACATCTGAGTCCCAAGTGTCCCAGATGAAGAGAATCCGAGTGAAACCTTCACTCACTGAGAGTCATCCCCATGGCCCTGAGCTGAGGGACTGCAGGCAGTCCAACACGGAAGGGACGGTTAAAAATGAACCAGTTTTGCTCCCTCAGCCTCTCTGTCCCAGAGACAGGCAGTGGGACGGCATAAACACGTAGCACCATTCTCGCGTAGACACAAGCCGTTCAGCCCATCGGCGACTCTCTGCCACTTGCCTCTCTCTGAGGTGATTCACAATCAGTGATATCTGTCCTCATAGTAAGGGATTGTGTTTGAGTGGTGATACGGTTTCTGACATACTTATCGTCTTGTCATTCACGTCCGACCCGGCGTGGCGATTAATGCAGGAAATGGATGGAAGTACAAGGCATGCGTTTCAACTTTATTAGTTCATTGGCATTGAGAAGAAGTGGTTTTGCGAATCAGTTCATAGGAAACCGACGAAGAACAGGAGAAGACCACTCAGACCTCCAAAAGCATGTTACTTGAATCGTGTGAGTTCCCCGAGAGTATCGGTATGATACAGGGTATTCAGACACTCAGGCAGTAGGTGCAAAGGCAAGATATAGAATATAGCACAGCCCCAGTTCAAAAGGAAGCCGCTCAAGGAGACATTGCACTACAGCGGAGGATGACTTCAATCCATCGACCTCGGGGCTATGAGCCCAGCACACAACCACTAAGCCACTCTGCTCCTACATGCCGAGAGTTTTCCACAGGGCCCTTCGAGACTGATGTCAAACATCTCCACTGCTGTCCTATCATATGCTGTTGCACAGACGGATGGAAGCTGTGTAAATATAAACTTTTTCCTAACTTCCCACATTCTGTCGGTCGAACTGTGATTCCATTCTGAATCACAGCATGTGTCACAGCACAGACGGAGGCCATGCGGCCCACCTTCGCTCTGCTGGTTCGACACAGTAAGTAAACGTGGGTCTCTATTCGTATCATTCTCTTTCCTTCTCCATGTAATTCTGCACAGTGTTACTTTAAACATGACCACCGAATTCCCGTTTGCGTCTATTCAATCTGTCTCTTTGTCAGTGTCAGTTAGGGATTTACTGAACGCAACCACTCCCTGTACGAAAGCGTTCTTCCCAATGTCACTTTTAGTTCTTTTCCTCATGACTTTAAAACTCTGTCGAATTGTTGCCGATCCTTTCAGGCGTGGGAGCATTTTGACTACATCACTTTCTCTGTCTAAACTTTGCATGACTTGGAAAGCTTCAACCAGGCCAGATTTCAAACTTCTCTTCTCCGAGGAGAGTTGTCCCAAATTTCCAATCTTGCTTCAGTGCTGACATTCCTTAAACACGGCACCACTGACGTCAACGCAATATTCCATCATTTCACTTCCTTGCTTTCTGCCCAATTTGTACTCCAAGCGGGAAAAACAATGACTGCAGATGCTGGAAACCAGATTCTGGATTAGTGGTCCTGGAAAAGCACAGCAGTTCAGGCAGCATCCGAGGAGCAGGAAAATCGACGTTTCGGGCAAAAGCCCGCACTTTAGCGAAGGTACTTTTTGAGAAAGTTAACCGGGCACTCTTGCACAAGTCAGGAAACGCGGGTTCGTTCAGGATTTCGCGCAAGTCTACGTAGTAGAAGACCCAAAGCGAGAATCATACCCCGAGACCAACGAGCCACACCGAGAGCACACAAGCACCCCCGCTCCACCTCTTTAACCAGCTGAGTCTTGCTCAGTGTGAAATACATTTGACATTGCTCTGAGAATTGCAAGCGGCAAAGAGTTTCCCGAACAGCTGCTTCTCATTCTGTCTCCCTACTGCTGTTTGTCCCGGACCCAGAAACCGGGCTCCCTCCACTGGCAGAAAGTTAAACCGTTTTGTTTCGCAACTTTTCTCTGACACCGGAGTGAACCTTGATAAGCATTGCCTTCCTCAACATAGGGTCCGGAGAACAACAGAAGACCACTCAGACCTCCACCAGTGTGTCATCTCAATTGTGCACATTGGGCCAGTGTATCAATGTGAAATATTTATGTCAAAGTTTTTTGGGAAAGAAAAGAAAAGGCGAGGTGCTGAACAGTGCGCCGTTCTACGGAAAAGCTGCTAAAGACGACATTGAGTGAATAGGAGAGATGGTTTCCCTTCTGGGTGATGCTCCCATCATGCACCCGCAGACATATCGCCGTCCTGCAAGTATAAACTCTGTCTAAGTTGCGCCATTCTGTTTTTTTCGAACTGTGATTTCGCGCAAAAGTACAAAATGTCAACACTCACAATGTTCAAACTTTACAAAGTTCTCAGAGATATATTTAGCGAACACCTGGAAGAAATTCTCCCAAAAGTACCTGGGGAATTTCGGTTTGAGGGCTGTTGAACTTTAAGTAGAATGAAGGGACACAAGAAAAATTAAATTTAAACTGTAAAACACACGTAACCGCGTCTACAAACAGACACTGCCAAGCAGCCCCGACCTGCTCCGTCGAGAGAGTGAAGACTGTTCACTCGTTTGGAGCTGCAGAAGCAATCATCCCCACACATGCAAACAAATCTGCATCAGGATGTCATTTCAACGAGCTACATCACACTGCAGCACCCAGGTACGGTGAAGATCAATAAACAACTGTAAAGCGCATTTCAAAGGAATGAACAGCCCGTAGGCCAGCTGAAAACTGCTTCCCCGACCGGGAATCGAACCCGGGCCGCGGCGGTGAGAGCGCCAAATCCTAGCCACTAGACCACCAGGGAGAGACAGAGTCCACCGTCTCTCTCTGCTGAAAATGGCCTCGCTGCCCGGGAATCGAACCCGGGCTGCGGCAGTAAGAAGACTTTCACCGGTACATCCATCAATGTAATTTTTTGTATCCCTTGCTCCCGATGCGATCTCTATAACATTGGAGAGACTTAGAGTCAAGTCACATCTCCGGGACGCTCCTGCGCGCCTTCATTGGAAAAAAGCGCGGAGCGGACCCGGAAGCTGGTGTAGTGCAAGCTAACCTGGGTAGGTTTTTCTTCCTATAAATGCGCGCAGGAGAGTCCCGCAGATGTGACTTGACTCTCCAGTCTCCCCAATGTTATAGAGATCGCATCGGGAGCCATGGACACAAAAACTTACATTGATGGATAAAAAAAATTAAATTTAAACTGTAAAACACACGTAACTGCGTCTACAAACAGACACTGCCAAGCAGCCCCGACCTGCTCCGTCGAGAGAGTGAGGACTGTTCACTCGTTTTACTGGATTTTACTGACACAGTTTATAAAATTCAGGCTCACCGTTATTGTGGAGAGGGGCCGTCAGACTGTAGTTGCCGCTCCTTCTGTTGAATAAAGATAATTTTAAAGTCTGGTTGAAGATTTGTAGCTCGGGTGTCCGTTGTTGTGGTTCTGTTCGCCGAGCTGGAAGTTTTTGCTGCAAACGTTTCGTTCCCTGGCTAGGGAACATCATCAGTGCTGTTGGAGCCTCGTGTGAAGCGCTGCTTTGATGTTTCTTCCGGTATTTATATTGGTTTGTTCTTGCCGCTTCCGGGTGTCAGTTTCAGCTGTAGTAGTTTGTATGTGGGGTCCAGGTCGATGTGTCTGTTGATGAATGTTCTTGCCGCTTCCGGGTGTCAGTTTCAGCTGTAGTGGTTTGTATATGGGGTCCAGGTCTATGTGTCTGTTGATGGAGTTTGTGGATGAATGCCATGCCTCTAGGAATTCCCTGGCTGTTCTCTGTCTGGCTTGTCCTATGATGGTCGTGTTTTCCCAGTCAAATTCATGTTCCTGGTTGTCTGAGTGTATGGCTACTAGGGATAGCTGGTCGTGTCGTTTTGTGGCTAGCTGATGTTCATGGATGCGGATTGTTAGCTGTCTTCCTGTTTGTCCTATATAGTGTTTTGTGCAGTCCTTGCATGGTATTTTGTAAACTACGTTAGTTTGGCTCGTGCTGGCTATTGGGTCCTTTATTCTAGTGAGTTGTTGTCTGAGTGTGGAAGTTGGCTTGTGTGCTGTTATGAGTCCTAAGGGTCGCAGTAGTCTGGCTGTCAGTTCTGAGACGCTCCTGACATATGGTAGTGTGGCTAGTCCTTTTGGTTGTGGCATGTCCTCGTTCCGTGGTCTATCTCTTAGGCATCTGGTGATGAAGTTGCGTGGGTATCCGTTTTTGGCGAATACCTTGTATAGGTGTTCCTCTTCCTCTTTTCGCAGTTCTGGTGTACTGTGGATGCTGTATATCAGAAACAAAAAACAGGAGTTGCATGTGACCCTTCCACAGAACTGATGGTGATTGGGAAAATGTCGGTTTATATGCAGGAGATATTGTGGGAGGAAGGCGGAGATCAGGACAGAGCCCAAAGCGAAGGAAGAACTGATGGACAGAAAAAGACGTTGATAACGATCTGCGTGGGAGGGTGAACAACTGTTAATGGAGACTGTTCGTGGCTAAGTATAGGTAGTATGTAATGACAGACTATGTGATAACAAGGCTTGGTGTGTGTGTTAGGGACGAGGATACTATGGAATTCAGGCCCTAGAATTATTGAATTCGATATTGGGACCGGAGGGATGTATGGTCCCCAAGTGGAATATTCGGTGCTCTTCGTTCTGCTGGTGCTGAGCTTCGCTGGGACAATACAGCAAACCTGAGACAGAGATGTTAGTCAGGGAACAGGGTGGGGTGTGGAATTGGCAGGCAACTGGAAGCTCAGGGTCTTTTTTGCAGGCAGAACGTAGATGTTCTGTGCAGCAGTCACCTAGTTTATGCTTCATTTTCCCCAATGTAGATAAGCCCATATTGTGAGCAGCAAATACAGTAGACTGGGTTGTGGGTAGTGCAGGTAAAATGCCGCTTCACCTGGAAGGTAAGTTTGGCCCCTTAGATAGCGAGGAGGGAATAGGTAAATGGGCTGGTGTCACACATGCGGCAGTTGCAGGCGAAAGTGCAACTCAACCTGCAAGTTTACATTGAGAAAATCCTGGACTTGAACTCCCAAGTGTCTTTGCACTTCGGATTTCTTCATTTTCTCCCCATAATTCCTCTGTTCCAACAGTGACTATCTGGTGTCAGGGCAGCACCAGTGATTTCCTGACATATGGATTGTATTTGGGGATACCAAGGAATGTCAGGAACTGCGAGTATCTCAGGAGCAATCGTTATTCCTGAGGGAGGCAGAGAGGAATGTGGTGTGGTCCTGTAAGCTCCAGAACTTTGATAACTTCATGAGTCAGCAATAACTCTTTCTGGACCAAGAAACGAAAGGGCCAATGAGAAACTGCGCCATGGAAGTTAACAAATAACATACATTAACTCGCTGTCACTCTGTTATGACAGGAGGAGCTGGGACCTCCTGATAGATTGAAACACACAACTGGTAATCTCCAGATTATGTTGTAAAAGCATCGGTATGACATTATTCACATCGCACTGTCACCAATTGAACGAAGAGGCTGTGTGTTTAAACCCCGTGATGAACAGCTTGTGTTTTCATTCTCACCCTGGGGGGAGCTGAGCATTTACCCAAACACTGGGTGGCCTCTATTCATGTTTAAGGGAAGTGATCGCACTACAATGATTTTATGTTATGAGTAACAACTGAGATCAACAGTTCATGTCTCTTCTGTCTCTCGCCCCTCTCTTTCTGTCTCTCGAAACAATTTCCAACTCTCTCTCAATAAAAATCTGAAAGAATTGCGGATGCTGTATATCAGAAACAAAAAAACAGGAGTTGCATGTGACCCTTCCACAGAACTGATGGTGACTGGGAAAATGTCGGTTTATATGCAGGAGATATTGTGGGAGGAATCAAGGACAATGAAAATGAAATGTCAAGGCTACATGAGAAAAACAAACCAGTGAAGTTGCTGAATGACTTTCTGCTGTCCTATTCAATAAAAAAAGATGATACGAAATACAGAATATAACTTCAGGGCTATATTAGAATGTGAAAAATAATAGCCACAAAGCTTTTACGAAAGTGAATAATATCATATATACACCATATGAAGCAACATATGTCTACATTTTATATCAACGTGCCAATCCCTTAGATTCTGCTCCATGAGTAATTACCCTTTTAATTCTGAACATGAGGAAAGAAGCAATCTTTTTCCATAATGCAAATTGTATTTAAATAAACGTGTCAAACTGAGGGGGAAAAAATAATATACCGTTAAGACGAACAGAGAGCATCTGACACCTTTGCAGAGTCTGCTCCCTCCCTGGATTCACTTCAGTTGCAAAAAGTGAATAGTGTTTCCTCCCTCTCTCCCTCCCTCCCAGGATGAGGAATGGAAAGGGCGAAGATATTGCTTTGCTCCCACGATTTCTCCATGATGTGGGACTCCTTGTCTCTCTCCAACTTTGACAATCGGTTGAAAGACCACTCATGTACAGAACGTGTTGCATGTATTGCTGCTGCAAATGGGGTGTTGCTATTTCAAGCTGTGTACCCGCTTAAAGTTCTTCCCACACTCAGTTCATTGGAACACTCTCACTCAGGTATGCATACCTTAGTCTCACTGATGTTTGAAACCTTGTGAAGTAGACGGGACAAGAGAGAAATTTTAAAAAATTCTACTAGATACAAAGGTCGATGATATTCCCGTGCCAATGAATTGATTGTCTCTATCAGACCTTGTTTTGAGATTTCTGGCTGTAAATCCTCTCTTTCCCGTATCCTGTAAAAGGAGATTATAGAAGACATTGCTGTCTACACAGTATAGAAATTCAAAACAGACAATTCTGGTTTCTGTGGAACATTCTTTCTTTTCTCCTTCCCTAAAAAATCTGAATCTTAATGCTGCAGTCTCCCTCCATTCTTACTCTGCTGTAGCTATTATCACCCTCATTCCCGTTCTCCTAAAAATGCAGAAAAATGTTGACTGACAGATCTATGCTCGCCTTCTCCTGCCCTGGACACAGGCTGGAAGAGACTGGGACAGGAGTGGGCCATTCAGCTCATGGGGCTTGCTCTGCAATTCCACAAGATCATGTCTGTGCTGCTGTAGCCTTAACTCCATTTCCTGCCTGCTGTCTATAACCTTTCATATCCCTGTCACTCAAAGTTATGTTCAATTCAGCCTTGAAGACATTCCATGGGCCAATCTCCATTATTCTCTGTGGGGAAGCAATCCACACATTAACAAGAGAATAAATCCATCATTTCTGCCTGTTATTGGGAGAGCCCTGATTTGTAATCTGTGTAAGTGAGCTCTAGACTTTCTGACTAGGAAGCATTTTATCAGAACCTGTGTTGATGAGACGACCCTGAGAGTTTTATTGGTTTAAAATGATGTTACCCCTCATTTTTCTCAAAGCCAGTGACTGCTTACCCAATCTGCTCAACCTCTCTTCATAAGACAATCCTCTTCATGCCAGGAATCAGTCGAGTGAACCTTCTCTGAACTACTTCCAATTCCCTCCTGAAGGAAATGACCCAGAAATGCACAGAATATTTGAGCTCTGGTCTCACCAATACCATGAGCAGCTGGAACAAGCCCTCTCATCCTCTAAACTCTACCCCACTTTCATCTCCTGCAAAGTCAACAAGTTAACCTCAGAATGTGAAAATAAAAGGAAAAGGAGAGGGTGAGAAAAGAGTGTGTGGTACTCACAGATATCATACAGAAGAAGGAAGTTGCAGTCTGGGGTGAAGCTCAATCTTCATTCAGAGATAGAGGCGCAGCAGCAGCAGCTTCAGGAACTCATGGTCCAACTTCTGCAATCAGACAATAGGGGGTTCTGCTTGACAGGAAGACTGAACAACCTTCCGGTCCTCCAGGAATTCCAATTGGTCAATCTCCAGTCACAGCCCACAATGGTCTTTATGATGCGAGGGCGGTTGACCAAGACGAGACAGGCAGTTTAAAACACATGGACATCACTGGCTGGCACTGAGGCTCCAAGGCCTTCAAATTTCTTCGTCTCCTGGAGTCCCCTCTAGTACCCCTCCAATGACACACTCATTCATTTGGCTGAACTGGGTCTCACCCTCAATAATTTATGCTTTGAATCCTCCCACTTCTGCCAGACCAAAGGGGTAGCCATGGGCACAGGCGTGGGCACCAGCTATACCTGTCTCTTCGTCGGGTACACAGAAAAGTCAGTCTTCCGCAGCTACATTGATGACTGTATCGGTGCCACCTCGTGCTCCCACGAGGAGGTTGAACACTTCATCAATTTCACCAACACATTCCGCCTTGACCTCAAGTTCACCTGGACCATTTCAGACACCTCCCTCCCTTTCCTTGACCTCTCCCTCTCCATTAACGGTGACCGATTCAACACGGACATCTTCTGCAAATCCACCAACTCCCACAACTACCTGGACTACACCTTCTCCCATCCTGCCTCGTGTAAAAACACTATCCTTTATTCCCAATTCTTCCGCCTCCACCACATCTCCTCCCAGAAGGACCAGTTCCACCACAGAACACACCAGATGGCCTCTTTCTTCACAGACCATAATTTCCACTCCAATATGGTCGATGATGTCCTCCAGCGTATCCTATCCACTTCCAAACCCAACCCACTCTCCAATATTAGCACCTTCTGTCACCACTGCAAGAATTGGAAAACCTGCGCCCACAGCTCCCCTCTTACCTCTGTCCAATGCCCTGGAGGAGACTTCTACATCCATCATAGATTCACCTGCACTTCCACACACATCATTTCCTGTATCCATTGCTCCTGATGCGGTCTCCACTGATGCTGGACCCACAACCCAGAGGTCGAAGGATCGAAACCATCTTCTGCTATTGTTCAATCACACGTCGAGCTGCTTTCCTTTGGATCGGTGCTCTCTTCTGCCAGCTGCATTTGCATCGACTTACCCGAATGGCATGTGGCATGTCGATGCACTCGCCAAATCCACTCCATTCAAGTGGCGTGGTTTTAGAGGTCTTAGTGGCATTCCGTTCTTCGTCGGTTTACTCTGAACTAAATCGCAAAACCAGTTCTCTGCGATGCCAATCAGCTGGTCACTGGCCGCTCGGGTGTCAAAGAAGCGTTTCAAAACAAAATGGTTGAATTATCTGCCAGTGGAGAGAGCCCGGTTCCTGGGGACGTGACAAACAGCAGCAGGGAGACTGAATGAGAAGCAACTGTTCGAGAAACCCTTTGCTGCTTGCTATTCTTAGAGCAATCTCAAATGTATTTCATAGTGAGCACGTCTCAGGTCACTCGAGCGGTGTGGGGCATTCATCGCGCGCCGGCCCCCTGGCTCGTTGGTCGAGGCGTATGACTCTCGCTTAGGATGCTTTGTTGCGATGAGTTGCGAGAGGTCCCGGGTTCAAATCCCAGAGGAGCCTGCGGTTTCGCCAAAACTTGACTTGGGCAATTTCCTGATGAAGGGCTTATGCTCGAAACGTCGAATTCTCTATTCTTGAGATGCTGCCTGGCCTACTGTGCTTTGACCAGCAACACATTTGCAGCTGTGATCTCCAGCATCTGCAGACCTCATTTTTTACTTGGGCAAAACTGCCTGATTAATTTTCTCAAAAAGCACCTTGGTGAAACGAGGTTGGGCTGTCTGGAGTACGGACAAGGCAGAAAACAGGGAAGTGAAATGGTTGGAGGTAGTGTCGAACAGGTTGACGTGAGCTGTGCGGTGTTTGGGGAATGTCAGCAATCAAGGTAGATTGGAAAATTGGGACAGCTCTCCTCGGAGAACCGAAATTTTCCAAGTCATGAGGGACCTAGAAACAGGAAATAATGTTGTGAAAATGCTCCCCCACCTGAAAGGATCCACAACGATTCGGCAGAATTTTAAAGTCACGGGTGGAAGAACGTTTTCGTACAGGGAGTGACTAGGGTCAGTAAGTCCCTGTCTGACATTGACAAAGAGGAAGAGTCAATGGACACTAAAGGGAATTCGGTGATCACGTTCAGATGTGCAGATTTACGCTGAGAATGCGAGAGAATGAAACGAATAGAGACACACGTTGACTTAAGGATAGAACCAGCAGAGCGAAGGTGGGCCGCATGGCCTCCGTCTGCGCTGCGACACATGTTGTGATTCAGTGTGAAATCACAGTTCGACCAACAGAATGTGGGAATTTAGTAAAAACGTTTCTATTTACACGGCCTCCGTACGTCTGCGAAACAGCATATCACACGACAGCAGCGGAGGTCTTTGACATCAGCCTCGAACGTGCATGCCGCGTGCCAGATGAAAACCTGAAGTGCTCTGTGGACAGCGGTTAGAGCGTGGCAGCAGAGTGGCGCAGCCGGAGCGTGTTGGGCCCATAACCCAGAGGTCGATGGATCAAAACCATCCTCTGCTATTATTCAATGTCACCTCGAGCTGCTTTCCTTTGGATCGGCGCTGTCTTCTGAATGGCATGTAACATATCCGTGCACTCGCCAACTCCACTCCATTCAAGGGGCGTGACTTTAGAAGTCGCAGTGGCATTCTGTTCTTCGGCGGTTTCCTCTGAACTGAATCGCGAAACCAGTTCTCTGCGATGCCAATGAGCTGGTCAAGTTGAAACAAATGCCTTGCATTTTCGTCCATTCCCTGCAGTAATTCGCCACCCTGGTTCAGACGTGAATGACAAGCATGTCAAAAACCGCATCACGACTCAGACACAGTTCCCCCACTATTAGGACGGATACCACCGATTGTGAGTAACCTCAGAGAGAGAGAGAGAGGGAGGCAGTCGCCGTGGACTCGACGGGCTGAACGGCTTGTGTCTGCGCGAGAATGGTGCTACTTGTTTATGCCGTCCCACTGCCTGTCTCTGTCTTCAGTGTTGGACTGCTTGCAGTCCCTCAGCTCAGGACCGTGGGGAGGACTCTCAGTGAGTGAAGGTTTCACTCGGATTCTCTTCATCTGCGACACTTGGGGCTCAGATGTTAACTGCTGCGCGGTCGCAGCAAAGAAAGCGATGCCCACTTTGCAATAGACTTTCCGTAAGATTGCCGCGTGAAGACGATTTCTGAACACCAACAAGGATGCACAACAATGTGAATTGACCTGGGCGAAGAGTCCTCGGTGTCCATTTCTTTCTGTCCTGCCAGCACAGCATCTTTCTATCTCTCCGATAACAGACCTTTGGAGAAAGTTCACAATCAAAGTTGTTCATGTTCCCCGCATTAATGCAACTGACACCTCTCACCCCAAGGTTTTCAGAGAGAGAGAGAGAGAGCAGAAGAGCGAATGGACTCTACCCGCCCCCCACCCTACATCCCTCCCCACCCCGCAGAACAACATGCAAGTGGAAATAAACTGGTTTAATTATCGAGCAGTGGAGATAGTCCAGTTCCTGGGGATGAGACAAACATCATCGCCCCGGGGACAGAATGACAAGCAGAAGTTCTGGAAACGCTTTGCTGCTTGCAATTCTTGGAGCAATGTGGAATGTACTTCACACTGAGCAAGTTTCAGCTGGCTCAGAGTCTCCAATGTACATTGCTGTGTTTGCCGCCAGCACAGGGAGAGAACAATAGGAAGGACGTAGGAGTGAATAACGATCCGCGTGAGAGGGCGAATAACTGCTCATGGAGACTGTTAGTGGCTAACAATACGTAGTGTGTCATAGCAGACGAGGTGATAACAAGGAGTCGTTTGTGTGGTAGGGGTCAAGGACATGGGGGAGTTCAGGCCCTAACATCATGCAACTCGATATTGAAGGCCGCAGGGCTGTAAGGTCTCCAAGTGGAAAATGAGGTGTTGTTCTTTCATCTGGAGCTAGAACACTGCTGCAAGCCTGAGACAGAGATGTTGGTCAGGGAACAGGGTGATGTGTTAAAGTGGCAGGCAACCGCAAGGTCAGGGCCTTTTTCCTGCGGGCAGAACCGGGATGTTCTGCGAAGCAGTCACCCAGTTTATGCTTCATGCTACATTGGGGAAACGACACTGTGAGCAGCGAATGCAGTGCACTAGGTTGTGGCAAAAGTGCTGCTTCACCTGGCAGGTATGTTTGAGCCCTCGGATATTCAGGTGGGAGCAGGTAAATGGGCAGGTGTCACATATTCGGCGCTTGCTGGCGAAAGCGACTTGGCACTATGGGAGGTGGGTGTGGGGTGTTGCGAGTGAAGGAATAGTGGACCCGAAGTGTAACCCCCGGCACGACGGGTGCGTGTTGGGACCATAACCCATTCTCTCCTATTCACTCAATGTCGTCTTTAGCAGCTTTCCCGTATAACAGCGCTCTGTTCTGCACCTCGCCTTCTCATCTGCTTCCGAAAAGAGCTTGGGCATAAATATTTCACAGTGATATACTGGCCCAATGTGCACAGTCGAGTTGATACACTCGTGGAGTTCTGCGTGGTATTCTCCTGTTCTCTGCATCCTATGGTGAGGAGGGCAATGCTTGTCACTGGCCGCTCGGGTGTCATAGAAGCGTTTCAAAACAAAATGGTTGAATTATCTGCCAGTGGAGAGAGCCTGATTCCTGGGGACGTGACAAACAGCAGCAGGGAGACTGAATGAGAAGCAACTGTTCGAGAAACCCTTTGCTGCTTGCAATTCCTAGAGCAATCTCAAATGTATTTCATAGTGAGCACGTCTCAGATCCCGCATGCAGTGTGGGGCTCTCTGGCTCGTTGGTCTAGGCGTATGATTCTCGCTTTGGGTGCTTTACAGTGATGATTTGCGAGAGGTCCCGGGTTCAAATCCCGGACGAGCCTGAGTTTTTTCAACTTGACTTGTGCAAAACTGCCTGATTAATTTTCTCAAAAAGCAGCTTGGTGAAACGAGGTTGGGCTGTCTGGAGTACGGACAAAGCAGAAAACAGGGAAGTGAAATGGTTGGAGGTAGTGTCGAACAGGTTGACGTGAGCTGTGCGGTGTTTGGGGAATGTCAGCAATCAAGGTAGATTGGAAAATTGGGACAGCTCTCCTCGGAGAACCGAAATTTTCCAAGTCATGAGGGACCTAGAAACAGGAAATAATGTTGTGAAAATGCTCCCCCACCTGAAAGGATCCACAACGATGCGGCAGAATTTTAAAGTCACGGGTGGAAGAACGTTTTCGTACAGGGAGTGACTAGGGTCAGTAAGTCCCTGTCTGACATTGACAAAGAGGAAGATTCAATGGACACTAAAGGGAATTCGGTGGTCACGTTCAGATGTGCAGATTTACGCTGAGAATGCGAGAGAATGAAACGAATAGAGACACACGTTGACTTAAGTATAGAACCAGCAGAGCGAAGGTGGGCCGCAAGGCCTCCGTCTGCTCTGCGACACATGTTGTGATTCAGTTTGAAATCACAGTTCGACCAACAGAATGTGGGAATTTAGTAAAAACGTTTCTATTTACACGGCCTCCGTACATCTGTGAAACAGCATATTACACGACAGCAGCGGAGGTCTTTGACATCAGTCTCGAACGTGCGAGCCGCGTGCCAGATGAAAAGCTGAATCGCTCTGTGGACAGCGACCGGAGCGTGCTGGGTCCCTAACCCAGAGGTCGATGAATCGAAACCATCCTCTGCTATTATTCAATGTCACCTCGGCTTTCCTTTGGATCGGTGCTCTCTTCTGCCAGCTGCACACCCGAATGGCATGTGGCATATCGATGCACTCGCCAAATCCACTCCATGCAACGTCCGTGGTTTTAGAGGTCTCAGTGGCATTCTGTTGTTCGGCTGTATTTATTCTGAACTGGATCGCAAAACCAGTTCTCTGCGATGCCAATCAGCTGGTCAAGTTGAAACAAATGTCTTGCGGTTTCGTCCATTCCCTGCAGTAATTCGCTACCCTGGTTCAGACGTGAATGACAAGCATGTCAAAAACCTCATCACGACTCAGACACAGTTCCCCCACGATTAGGACGGATCCCACCGATTGTGAATAACCTCAGACAGAGAGAGAGAGAGAGAGAGAGAGAGGCAATCGGCGTGGATTCGATGGGTTGAACGGCTTGTGTCTACGCGAGAATGGTGCTACGTGTTTATGGCGTCCCACTGCCTGTCTCTGGGACAGGGAGGCTGAGGGAGCAAAACTGGTTCATTTTTAACCGTCCCTTCCGTGTTGGACTGCCTGCAGTCCCTCAGCTCAGGGCCGTGGGGAGGACTCTCAATGAGTGAAGGTTTCACTCCGATTCTCTTCATCTGGGACACTTGGGGCTCAGATGTTAACTGCTGCGCGGTAGCAACAAAGAAAGCGATGCCCACTTTGCAATAGACTTTCCGTAAGATTGCTGCGTGAAGACGATTTCTGAACACCAACAAGGATGCACAACAATGTGAATTGACCTGGGCGAAGAGTCCTCGGTGTCCATTTCTCTCTGTCCTGCCAGCACAGCATCTTTCTATCTCTCCGATAACAGACCTTTGGAGAAAGTTCACAATCAAAGTTGTTCATGTTCCCCGCATTAATGCAACTGACACCTCTCACCCCAAGGGTTTCAGAGAGAGAGAGAGAGAGAGACTCTACCCGCCCCCACCCTACACCCCGCCCCACACCCCCAGAACAACGTGCAAGTAGAAATAAATTGGTTTAATTATCGAGCAGTGGAGATAGTCCAGTTCCTGGGGATGAGACAAACATCATCGCCCCGGGGACAGAATGACAAGCAGAAGTTCTGGAAACGCTTTGCTGCTTGCAATTCTTGGAGCAATGTGGAATGTACTTCACACTGAGCAAGTTTCAGCTGGCTCAGAGTCTCCAATGTGCATTGCTGTGTTTGCCGCCAGCACAGGGAGAGAACAATAGGAAGGACGTAGGAGTGAGTAACGATCCGCGTGAGAGGGCGAATAGCTGCTCATGGAGACTGTTAGTGGCTAACAATACGGAGTGTGTCATAGCAGACGAGGTGATAACAAGGAGTCGTTTGTGTGGTAGGGGTCAAGGACATGGGGGAGTTCAGGCCCTAAAGTTATGGAACTCGATATTGAAGACCGGAGGGCTGTAAGGTCTCCAAGTGGAAAATGAGGTGTTGTTCTTTCATCTGGAGCTAGAACACTGCTGCAAGCCTGAGACAGAGATGTTGGTCAGGGAACAGGGTGATGTGTTAAAGTGGCAGGCAACCGCCAGGTCAGGGCCTTTTTCCTGCGGGCAGAACCGGGATGTTGTGCGAAGCAGTCACCCAGTTTATGCTTCATGCTACATTGGGGAAACGACACTGTGAGCAGCGAATGCAGTGGACTAGGTTGTGGCAAAAGTGCTGCTTCACCTGGCAGGTATGTTTGAGCCCTTGGATATTCAGGAGGATTCAAATCCCGGACGAGCCCGGGCTTCTTCTAAAACTTGACTTGTGCAAAACTGCCTGATTAATTTTCTCAAAAAGCACCTTGGTGAAACGAGGTTGGGCTGTCTGGAGTACGGGCAAGGCAGAAAACAGGGAAGTGAAATGGTTGGAGATCGTGTTGAACAGGTTGATGTGGGACCGAGAAAAAGGAAGGTAAAATGAGTTTATGTCGGACGTTTTTGTGCAGAGAATGGTTCGGGTCAGATTTACACAGTTGCGCCGGCACCCTTGTGGAGCTCTGAGTTGTCTTGTCCTCTTCTGTCGGTGTGTTCTGACCTCAAGTGTGAAACCTCTTCTCTCAGATGGTAATGAACTGGTGAAGTTGAAACACGTGACTTGCTGTTTTTGTCCATTTCCTGCGGTAAAGAAACAGACGCCCGTGTAACAAAATACTTTCTGCAGGATTGCTGTGTCAAGGCAAAGTCTGAACACCAAACAGGCTGCACAAGAAGGCACTCGTATCAATTTACCTGAGGGAAGACTCTCCGGTCTCCATTTCTGTCTGTCCCGATAGCACATCACCTTGCCATTTCTCCCATAAAAGACCTTTGGAGCAAGTTCAAAGTTGTCCTTTGATGCATTCGTCTCCTACCCCATGTGATAGTGAGAGAGAGCAGAAGAGCGAATGGGCTCTGCCTTCCACCAGCACAGCTTGCA
Organism: Hemiscyllium ocellatum; assembly: GCF_020745735.1. Lineage (NCBI taxonomy): Eukaryota > Metazoa > Chordata > Chondrichthyes > Orectolobiformes > Hemiscylliidae > Hemiscyllium > Hemiscyllium ocellatum. The sequence goes on along the minus strand of NW_026868164.1, from coordinate 130,997 downwards.
AGTAGAAACAAAATGGTTCAATTATCCGCTAGTGGAGAGAGCCCGGTCCCTGGGGACGGGACAAACAGCAGTGTTCTGGGAGCAGAAGACAGATCGACAAGCAGATGTTCTTGAAACGCTTTGCTGCTTGAAATTCTGGGAGGAATGTACAATGTATTTCATACTGAGCAAGTCTCAGCTGCTTCTGGAGCTGGCTGCGCCCATGGCATGTGGCTCGTTGGTCTCAGGGTATGAACAGGTTGACGTGAATGGTGCCGTGCCTGAGGAGTGGCAGCAATGAAGGTAGGTTGGAAAGTTGGGACAGATCTCCTTGGACCTCTGGTTCTGTGGAGGAGGATCATAAGACACAGAATATAGAATAAAAGATTATAGTGTCATGTAACATAAATGATATATTGAAGAAATCTAGATTGCTGTAGAGTCTTTCACCTTTTAAAACGGGTTGTAGATTTCGATTCATTAATCTGTAAACCCCAGAACGTTTTAAAAGTCACATTCTCCAGGTAACTTAAGGTTTATAAAAGGAGGTGACACCTCAGGTCAGACAATGCATGAAAACTGTGAGGGTACGGTCTCTCTGTATCCTAATCTTGAGTGAGACTGGTTCTATTTCCAAATATATAATCCTGAAAACGCAGATTCACCCCAAATACTTCTCTATGTGAGTACATGCATGAGAGAGAGGGTTGAGTTTGCGTGTGCATGCTCGGTACAGTGTGTGTACGTGTGTGTGATGGAGTATAAGCATGTGAGATGGTGTGTGCGTGGGTTTGAGTGTGGGGTTATGTTACTGTGTGTCTGAGAGAGAGAGCATGTCTATCAGTGAGGGTCTGCACGAGCGTGTGAGTATGTAAGAGAGTGTGCTTGTATGTGTGAGAGTATATTGTGTAGGTGGGTCTCCTGTAGTGTGACATGAACCCAGGGTCTCGGCTGAGGCCATCCTCATGTGTTCTAAACTTGGCTATCAGCCTCTGCTCGGCCACTAGATCAAAGAGGGCTGAGGCACGAGAAAGGACCGGCGGGGGCACTGGTGGTGGTGGAGAAGGGAGAGAAATGGAGAGGGGACAGAGGTTGGGGAGTAGAGAATGACTGGGGTTCAGAGGGTTGGGGAGAGAATCGGGGTGCAGTGTGAAAAGGGGAGAAAGGGCAGGGGGCAGTGGATGGGGAGAAAATGGACAAGGGGCAGAATGTGAAGCGAGAGACAGCACAAATCCCACCTTCCCCAGGACAGATGTCAGTGTCCCACGAACTGGAACCCACTCGTCCCACAGCAGATTTGGGGTAATCATTTCTCAATATAAGCATGGCTAAGGCATATCATCCCTACAGGCCATTCACACCGACCTTCCCAACAGCATCCCACCCAGACCCACTCATTTACGCTGCAGCTCTGCAGTTCCCCATGGCTATTTTCTGATGAAGGGTTTTGCCGAAAACATCGATTCTCCTGCTCCTTTTCCAGCACACAGCCTCGACCCTAATCTCCAGCATCTGCCGTCCTCACTTTCGCCCTGTAAGGGGTGAATGTTATATTCCTAGTCTTTTAAATCTTTTAAAATCTTTTCCCCTCACCCTAAACCTATACCCTGTAGTTTTGGAATACCTCTATGCTGGGGAAAAGACAGAAACATTGAGCAGCCAGACAAAATGCAAAAGGAATAACATGTCAAGGCACAGGGAAAAAACATTTCGACAAAAAATTGCTTTGGTATTTTTCTCTCGTATTCGCAGTTGGACACTTAAAATTTGTCATGATGTGGACTTGCCCGTGATGGACTGGGGTGTACGAGGTTAAAAATCACACAACAGCAGGTTACAGTCCAATAGGCTTGTTTGGAAGCACTAGCTTTCGGAGCGCCGCTCCTTCATCAGGCGGGTGTGGAGTATAAGATCATAAATTCTGTGTCTTACGATGTTATACTCCACAGTCACCCGGTGAAGGAGCAGCGCTCTGAAAGCTAGTGCTTCCAAATAAGTCTGTCGGACTATAACCAGGTGTTTTGTGATTTTTAACTTTAAAATCTGTAACAAATTCCTGCATACTGAGCATGCTCCGCGGTGTCAGCAAGCACTGCGCATGACCACCGGTGTCAGCAAAACACTGCGCATATTCCTTGGTGCCCGCAGAAACTGCGCGTCAGCTCTTTTCCATGGACCAATGAAGAACCTTGGAGGACCAGAAAGAGACTGTTCCTCCTGCCAATCAGAGCCGGCCATTGTCGAAATGTGGAGGTTGGTCCATGAGTTCTGAAGCTGCTGCTGCTCCTTCCTCTGTGAACTTTACCCCAGACTGTAACTTCCTTCCTCTGTCTAACTTTTGTGAGTACAGCAGTCTGTTTATCACCACTTTATCCATTTTTTATTTCATTCTGGGGTTCAATTGTTAATACGCAGCAACTGAAAGGAAAGAGTGAATTGAGGTGGGCGAGGTGTGTGTGTGCGTCAGACTCTGGAAAAGTTGATCCAGGTCTGTGTCTCAATTTGCAAACACATGGCAAATGCAGTAGCACAATCTATAGCCTTTGATGTTTAAAAAAAACGCAGAAAGGAGTTGCATTGTTTAAATGGTGATATGTTGAGATGTGATGAAAGTGAGATGATGGAGATCAGAGTTGAAAAGTGTAGCGCTGGAAAAGCACAGGAGGTCAGTCAGCAACTGCGGAGGAGGAGAGTCAATGTTTTGGGCACGAGCCCTTCATCAGGAATGATTTGTGGATGGACAAAGGGGGCTCAGCGTCCTTCTACACCAGTCACTATCTGTTGTCAGACAGGAGCAGCAAGCAGTGCAAGTGATATATTAGCAAGAGAAGTTGAGTTCACAAGCGGGGATGTCTTCCTGCAGTTAGGTCAGCCATTGAATGTATTCAACGCTGAGTTCATTTGACTTTGAAGAACTAAGAAGTGGATGAGTATTGGGGAAGGTAAGAAACTGGTTTTAAGACCAGTATAGAACAATTACAGTCATACAGCACAGAAACAGACCATTAAGTCCAACTAGTCCATGCAGACTGTGTTCTGAAACTAAACTAGTCCCACCTGCCAGTGTTTGGCCCAGACTCTCTGAACCTTTCCTGTTACAATTGCAACATTTAAGAGGCATTTGGACGGGTATATGAATAGGAAGGGTTTGGAGGGATATTGGCCGGATGCTGGCAGGTGGGACTAGATTGGGTTGGGATATCTGGTCGGCATGGACGGGTTGGACCGAAGGGTCTGTTTCCATGCTGTACATCTCTATGACTCTATGTACTTATCCAAATGTCTTTTAAACACTGTAACTGTACCTGCATCCACCACCTCCTCTGGACATTGATACCACATGAGAACTATTCTCTGTCTTAAAATAAAAAGGTGCCCGTCATGTCTTTTTAAAATGCCATCCCATACTCCCAATTTCTTCGTCTCTGCCGCATCTGCTCCCAGGAGGACCAGTTCCAATACAGTAAAACCCAAATGGCCTCCTTCTTCAAAGACCGCAATTTCCCCCCAGACGTGATTGATGATGCCCTCCACCGTATCTCCTCCACTTCCCGCTCTTCCGCCCTTGAGCCCCGCCCCTCCGATCGCCACCAGGACAGAACCCTACCACCTATCACCCCACCAACCTACACCCGCATTAACCACCCCGTGGCTCAACACTTCAACTCCTCCTCCCACTCCGCCAAGGACATGCAGGTCCTTGGACACCTCCATTGCCAGACCATAGCAACACGACGGCTGGAGGAAGAGCGCCTCATCTTCCACCTAGGAACCCTCCAACCACAAGGGATGAACCTAGAATTCTCCAGTTTCCTCATTTCCCCTTCCCCCACCTTGTCTCAGTCAAATCCCTCGAACTCAGCACCGCCTTCCTAACCTGCAATCTTCTTCCTGACATCTCCGCCCCCACCCCCTCTCCGGCCTATCACCCTCACCTTGACCTCCTTCCACCTATCGCATTTCCAATGCCCCTCCCCCAAGTCCGTCCACCCTACCTTTTATCTTAGCCTGCTGGACACACTTTCCTCATTCCTGAAGACGGGCTCATGCCAGAAACATCGATTCTCCTGCTCTTTGGATGCTGCCTGACCGGCTGCGCTTTCCAGCAACACATTTTCAGTTCTGCAAGGAAGTGTACAAACAACTGAACAGGAACACGACAGGCAACTACCAGCTGATCTGACCAAAGAATACAACCATGAACTGACAGCATTCATCAAGACTTCTGATCCAATCCTTCCAGACGCTCAGCATCCACAGACTAGTTGAATCCGTGGACGTGTCAGTATTCTACACCAGCATTCCTCACGATGATGGCATCACGGTAACAGCCTCAGTACTCAATACCAACAATTTCCAATCTCTGAGCGCTGTCCTACAACTCATCCACTTCATTCTCAACCACAACATTTTCACCTTTAACAACCAGTTCTTCATCCAGACACATGGAACAGCCATGGGGACCAAATTTGCACTCCAGTATGCCAACGCTTTCATGCACAGGTTCGAACAAGGCTTCTTTTCTGCACAGGACCTCCAACCAACACTGTACACCAGATATATTGATGACATTTCTTCCTCTGGACCCATGGTGAGGAGTCACTGAAACAACGATGCTGTGGTATTAACAAGTTTCATCCCAAAATCACACTCGCCACACTATTTAGTATCTGTCTCATTTTTGAACACATGCAGCTCTATCAAGGATGGGTATCTCAGCACTTCTCTATCCCGCAAACCCACGGATAACCTGACAGTGCTGCAATTCTGTAGTGAAACATATTAAAACAGCCATCCCTTCTGGACAAGCCCTTCGCACACACAGGATCTGTTCAGGTGAAGAGGAACGTGACAGACACTTGGAAGTACACAAGCGTGCTCTCATAAGAACGGGGTACAATGCTCAACTCATCAACTGCCAGTTCCAATGTGTCACAGCAAGAAACTGTAATGACTTCCTTTAGGAGACAGACACAAGCTGCAACCAAAATGGTACCCTTTGTTGTCCAAAACTTCTCAGGAGCCGAAACACTATGCCACGTTCTTCGCAGCTTGCAACACATTATTGATGAGGATGAGCACCTCGCCAAGACCTTCCCCACGCCTCCACTTCTCGCCTTCAAACAACCACCAAACTTTAAACAGATAATTGTTCGCAGAAAACCACCTGGCTTTCAGGACAACACGACACAACTCTGTCACGGCAGATGATGAAAGACGTATCAGAGTGTTGACACGATTACCACCATTACACATGGGGACACCACCTACAATGAGTGCAGCAGGTACTCATGTGACTCAGCCAGCATTGTTTATCTCATACGCTGCAGGCAACGATGCCCTGAGTCTTGGTATATTGGTGAGACCGAGCAGAGGCTACAGCAACAGATGAATGGACACTGCACAACAATCACCAGCCAGGAGTGTTCCCTCCCAGTCGGGGAACACTACAGCAGTCCGGAACATTCAGCTTTGGACCTTCAGGTGACCATCCTTCAAGGTAGACTTCAGGATAGTCAAAAAAAGGAAAGTGGCTGAGCAGAGGCTGATACCCAAGTTCAATACCCATGGAGATGGCCTCAACCAGGACATTGGGTTCATGTCACACTGCAGGTGACCCCATTACACACTGTCTCTCTCTCTCACACACACACACACACACACGCACGCACACACACCCTCTCATAGACTTATAACCCATTATACTCTCTCACACACACATGATCACTCGGTTTCTCCTACACACACACACACATGCAAGTTTGTGGGTTGAATTTGTACTTGCAGAATCGCATTTTATTTTGCACAAAAACGCATACACGTAAGATTCTGTAATACCACGATAGAAATAGAATCCGTCTGACCTAACATTGGGACACAAACAGACTTTAACTTAACACCTTCAATGCATTATCTGATTGAGATGATACCTATTGTTAAAAGCTATCTTGAGAACATAACTTTTGAAAAGTTCTGGGATTTACAGATGTAGGAATCAAAACTAACATGGTCATTCTAAAAGATGGTAGAGGTCAGCTGAAGTTGTTTAATATTACATCCCATGACACTGCAATCCTGTTACTATAAAGTCTGTGTGATATGATTCTGCTCCACAACCAACCGATGAAGAAACAGCGCTTCGAAAACTAGTGATTCCAAATAAACCCGTTGGGCGACTACGTGGCATTGTGTGATTTTTATCTTTGAAAATCTGTCAGTAATGCCAACATCTCCGTACTGCGCATGCTACTCGGTGTCAGCAACGCAGTGCGCATGTTCCACGGTGTCAGCAAAAAGCGGAAACACTCCGTGATCTTGTTTTGATGAACCAATGAGAAGCTCTGAAGGACCGGATGGAGACTGGTCCTCCTGCCAATCACAGCAAACCCATTGTCTGGACGCGGAAGTAGGACCACGAACTTTTGAAGTTGCTGCTGCTCCTCTCTCTCTGAATGAAGATTGAGCTTCACCCCAGACTGCAACTTCCTTCCTCTCTCCAACATCTGTGAGTACAGCACGCTCTTTTCTCAACCCCTTTTCCATTCCGGGGTTCAGCTGTTGACTTGCAGGAACTGAAGGGAAACGGAGTGAATCCAGGGAGGGGAGAGACTCTGGGAAAGTTAGTCCAGGTCTTTTTTCAATGGAAAATACAGGAGAATTGACATTTCAGGCTCGAGCCTTTCATCAGAAATGATGTGTGGATGTACAAAGGAGCCTCTGCGTCCTTCTAATCCAGACAGTGCAAGTTGTCAGACAGGTGTTGCAAGTAGTGAGCAAGGCAAGTGGGATATTAGCAAGAGGAATTGAGTTGAGAAGTGGGGACGCCTTCCTGCAGTTTGGGAGTAACTGAATATATCCAAGGCTGAGTTCATCTGATTTTTGAACAACAAAGAAGTGACGGTTATGGGGGAGGCAAGACCAGTACAAATCAGTTACAGAAACACACCCTTCAGTCCAACTAATCCACGCTGACTATGTTCTCAAACTAAACTGGACCCACCTGCCTGTGTTTAACCTATATCCCTCTGAATCTTTATATTGGAGTCATAGAGAAGTACAGCACAGAAACAGACCCTTCGGTTCAATTTGTCCATGCCTACCAGTTATCCTAATGTAGTCTATTTGCCAGCCCCGGGCCCATATCCGTTTTATTATAGACCAATCCAAATGCCTTTTTAAATTCTGTAATTATACCAGTCTCCACCACTTCCTCTGGCTGGTCATTTCATATATGCACTACTCTGTGTGAAAAGGCTCCCCTTAGAGGTTCACCTACCTCCCAACTCCTTTACTCAGTGCTGTAACCGATAAAGGAAAGCATACCTTCAAGGAACTATGAACCCGCACTCCAAGGCCTCTTTGTTCAGCAACACACCCCAGGACCTTACCATAAACTGTATAAGTCCTGCTCTGATTTGCTTTTCCAAAATCCAGTGCTTTACATTTATTTAAAATCAACTTCATCATTCATGTACTAATCCAAATGTCTTTAAATGTTCTAACTGTATCTGTATCCACCCCTTTGTCTGGAAATTCATTCCACACACAAACCACTCTCTTGGAGGGGGAGGGGGGGTGGAATAAATGGCGACCCTCATGTCCTTTTATAATCTTTCTCCTCTCTTTCTTTCAAGATTTGCTGCATAGTCTTGAACCCCCAGCCTAGATAAAGGATTTTGGCCATTCACCTCATCTATACCCCTCTTGATTTTATAATCCTCCTCTGCTCGAGTGGAAAAAATTCCATCCTATTAACCTGAATGTAGGCATTTTCATGACAGGTCAGGCAGCATCCGAGGAGCTGCCTGACCTGCTGTGCTTTTCCAGCACCACTCTAATCTAGACTCTGGTTTCCAGCATCTGCAGTCCTTGTTTTTACCCTTTAGATCATATCTACTTATGATCTGTTCAATGCTGGTGCAAACCCGACAGGCTAAATGGCCTATTCCTGCTCCCAATTTGCACACTCCTAGTCCAGGACAGCAAGAGACCATAAAACACAGGAGCAGAAATTAGGCCTCTCAGCCCATCAGGGCTGCTCCACTATTAAGTTCTGGCTGATCAGTTCCTCAATCCCATTCTCCCACTTTCTCCCTGTAACCCTCGACCCCCTTGATACTCAAGAACCATCTACCTCCATCTTAAATCTACTCAGTGACCTGGCCTCCACAGCCTTCTGTCGCAATGAATTCCACATATTCACCACTCACCGGCTGAAAATGTTTCACCTTATCTTTGTTCTAAAAGATATTCCTTTTACTCTGATGCTGTGCCCTCAGGTCCTAGACTCTCCTACCAATAGGAACATCTTCCCCTGAACTCTGTCCAGGCCAGTCAGAATTCTGTCTGTTTCAATTAGATCTCCACCTCCCCCGAGTGAGAGTCTGTTAATCAGCATGAACCACACCCTTCAGGATGAGTTACAGCAGGAATTAGGTTCAGCAAAGTCAGAATGGAGGAAGTGTGTGTGGGATGGAGATTCTCAGCTTTTAGGGGATGAGAGAGGAAACGAAGTTCAATATAAATTAGAATTGATCGGATGGGCTGATGGGCTAAGGAGTGGCAGAATGAGTTTAATTTAGATAAATGTGAGGTGTTACATTTTGTAAGGCAAATCAGGGCACGACTTACATCGTTAATGGGGAGTTTTGCTTAACAAAGTGTCCTTGCAGGTTCATAATTCCTTGAAAGTGGAATTGCAGGGAGACAGGATAGTGAAGAAGGCATTTGGTATGCTTTCCTTTATTGGTCAGAGCAATGAGTACAGGGGTTGGGCGGCATGGTGGCACAGTGGCTATCACTGCTGTCTCACAGTGCCAGAGGCCCGCGTTCAATTCCCGCCTCAGGTTGCTGACTGCGTGAAGTTTGCACATTCTCCTCGTGCCTGGCTCATAGTATGAGCCTTGATGAAATTTGGAAGTAGTAATCTGAAATTTGAAAAAATAAGCACACCGCAGTTAGGCGATAATGCGGGGGTAAGAGAAAAAAAAAGCAGGAGATTCCCTTTGTGAAGGGCAGTGCTTGTCACTGGACCAAAGTAAAAGAAAAAAATAATAAACAGGAGACTGCACACATCATTGCCCTTTGATGTGAAGGGCAGTGCTTGTCACTTGTCACCCGCGGGTTTTCCTATCTTCCTGGTGGTGGAAATTGAATAAAGATTTGTGCACCTTGTGTCTCTCACCTGCACACACACACACACACAACATGGGTGCTGGGCACTAAATAAGCGCTACCGCAGTTAGGCGGTAGTGTGGGGGTTTATTTTAAATAAAAAAAGAAAAAAATACAAACTGGGGAATCACGCAGCATTACCCAATTAAAAAAAAATTACAGGGGTTGGGAGGTCATGTTAGGCCACTTTTGAAAAGTGTGTGCAATTCCAGTTGCCGCCCTCTGGTAGAATGTTGTGAAACTTAAAAGGGTTCAGAAAAGCTTTACAAAGATGTAGGCAGAGTTGGAGGGTTTGAGCGATAGGAAGATGCTGAATACGCCAGGGATAATTTCCCTGGAGCATTGGAAGCTGATGGGTGACCTTACAGAAGTTTATAATGGGTATGGATAGGTTGGATAGCCAAAATCTTTTCACCATGGTAGGCGACTCCAAACCTAGAGGGCATAGGTTTCACGTGAAAGGGGAAAGATCTAAAACGGACCTGAGGGTCAACTTTTTCACACGGGGGTAGTGCATGTTTGAAGTGAGCTGCCAAAGGAAGTGGGGAGGCTGCGACAATTACAACGTTTAAAAGGCATCTGGGTAGGTATGTGAATAAGAAGGATTTAGAGGGATACAGGCCAAATGCTGGCAAATGGGATTAGATGAGTTTAGGATATCTGGTCGGCATGGATAAGTTGGACTGAAGGCTGTGTTTCTGTGCTGTATGACTTTAATCATCTTGCGTGAAAACAGAAGTGTTGTTGTGAAGACTGGACTTTCAGAGCAGCTTTCAAAGATGTTTTGCCTTTACTGGAAGCAAAAGTTACAATGAAACCTTTCATTGGTGAGACAGCAACTGAGTACATGAGTACATCTAGGATTTTGGTGGAATGTGGGAATTCATTGCACTGTGGGGGTGAAGAGCTTTAAGGCTGACCAGCAGTAAGGACAGTGTGCTGATTGGGGTGCCCAGTGAAGGGCTCGGTGGAATTTTGAGTTAAACTGCTCATTTCTGTCAGCCTCCTTCGTTTTGTTTCCAATGCTGTCCATCAGGAGCGGTGAATGAGTAACTGGTATTGTTAGAAGCCTTACGGTTTACAGTACTGCAGGAATGGCATTGTTACATCAGCATTGTAAAGGTTACTGGCAGCAGCGGGAGGCGTGGGCTGTATTCACTAGAAATGATTAAGCATTTAGATAACATACATACGAGAGGGCGGGGGGGGAGACTTGTCTTTCGATTTGCAGACGGTTGGAGATTCTGGGAGCTGTGATCTGAGGCAAACCCAACTGCGGTAAATCATAGAAGTCCTACAGTGTGGAAGCAGGCCAATCAGCCCATCAAGTCCATTCTGACCCCTCCAAAGAGCATCCTGCTCCCGCCCCCACCCCTCAGGGAATCAAGGGTGGTCGGGATAATGCAAGTAAGAAGAGCTGAGATGATGGATAGATCAGCCACGATTTTAATAAATGGTAAAGCAGGCTCAACAGGCCCAATGGCCTACTCCTGCTTCTATTACTACGCAACTATAACCCTGCATTTCCCATTGGCTAAGCCACCTAACCTGTACATCCCTGGGCACCAAGGGCAATTTAGCAAGGCCAATCCAAATCAAGGTAGATAAGCAATGTAGTGATGTGGAAAATGGACATCAGAGAACAATAGAAAGGAACAAGGAGAATAAACGTACCAGCAATTAAAACTGGATTCAAAAGATTACTAACAATAAAACTAAAAGGTCAGAATCTGTATGTGTGCTTGTTATGAAGGGGTAGAGGTACTGTACCTTTAAGAGAGTAAAAAAATTGAGCAGAATAAAATGTTCTAAACAAGATGAGAATGTAATATTTGGTCAACACAAATAGAGCAACTGGGTTGCCATGAGGCACAAACAAATTTAAATTCGACCAATCCGTTTAAAGTTTGCCCCAAAATACCAAAGTCCAATCAAGTTTGAATTAAGTATTTTGATAATATTAACACCAATAAAATGATCTGATGTTTTGGACTATAAAACCGGGCATTTTTGTGAGTTCTAATATTCTCTGTTGGACACAAAGAATAAAGTTGTTAATTTTTAATTTAAATATTTACCTTTGGGATAGTTATTTGCCCCTCGAACTTTTACATATTACTGCATGGGTTGAATCATCTCTATATTGCTGGTTTAATTTAGCAGAGGGGGTTACCCTTGTCGTAATAGCGCTACAACGTAACAAAAGTGAATGAATTGACTGCACACATTGAAGAGAATAATTATGATCTGAGACTCCTTACAGAGACATAGCTTCAGGATGACAAGGATTGGATCCTAAATATTGAGGGGAGATGTGGCATTCAAGTCAAATGGGAAGCTAGGTAAAGGTAGAGGGTTGACACTGCTAATCAAAGCACTGACCACAGGGCAGTCTGGTGTCAGCTCAGATTTCAGGTCCTGGTTTCTATGTCCTTGGTTGATCTTCCTGTTCCCACACAGTTGTTGTCTGTTCTCAGCTGTGCTTCATTTCTGCTGAAGCTTTAACCTCCTTCGACACCTTCCGGAACAATAAAACATTCAGTCAATCAAAGTCCAACCTACAGTCTCCCAGCCTGTAAACCATCCAGACACCGAGTATCATAATACCAGAAAATATAACAAAAAAGGCGAAAAATTTGAATTAAATAGGTGTTTGTGTCTGTTCATTGGCAAGTAAACCTGAAATAGGGGTCTGCTAGGATTCTTGTAGTGCCCTAATTGAAGAATTCTCTCTCCCTTACATTTGAGTATTAGTACCCAGCTGTGATTTATAACAATATTTACATCAACAGAAATAAAAGCATCTGTTATGCAATAGACATAGAGATATACAGTATGGAACTAAACTTTTTCTCTCTCTCTCATGTGTGCGCGCATACACACACACACACACACACACACACACACAGGTCTATGGGGTGAATTTGTACTTGCAGATACATTGTGCATTTTTTGAGCAAAATGCAATCTGCAGGCAGACAATACATGGCATATTTTATAAATTCCACTTGCAAGTTAGTGTCCTAGATCATTAAATAAAACTTTAAATAGTGACTTGGAAACAGTTCCTTACCTCTTGAATTTTCACATTAGCACATGGGGTAAATCTTTTTTTGGTTTTAAATTAGTGGGGGGAGTGCAGTCCGTGTCATAACAGTTCTGACTATGTAGAAATAGAATCATAGAGTAGTGGATCATGGAAACAAACTGTTTGTTCCGTGCCAATCGGATATCCTAAATTAATCAGGACACATTTGCCAGCTCTTGGCCCATATCCCTCCAAACCTTCCTGTTCACATACCCATCCAGATGCCTGTTGAATATTGTAATTGTACCAGCCTCCACCACTTCCTCTGGGAGCTCATTCAATCCACGCACCACCTGCTGAGTGAAATAGTTGCCCTTTAGGTCCCTTTTAATCCTTTCCCCTCTCACCCTAATATAAATCAATTGCTGTTTTTTTTCTGAACAGGCTCAGTGGTTAGCACTGCTGCCTTATAACGCTAGGGACCCGGGTTTGATCCCAGTCTCTGGTAACTGAGTGGAGTTTGCACCTTCTCTGCGTGGGATTCCTTTGGGTGCTCCGGTTTCTTCCCACAATCCAAAGATGTGCAGGTTTGGAAAGAGTATTTCTTGAGGGGAATTAACTTTCACTTTTTCCCTACTCCTTAGGTCCCTTTTAAATCTTTCCCCTCTCACCTTCAACCTATGCCCTCCAGTTTGGGAGTCCCCTACCCTGAGGAAAAGATGGATAGTCAAATAAAATGCAAAAGGAATAAAATGTCAAGCCGCAGGATAAATATAAAACATCGCTCCAGCCTTTCTTGTCTCTGATTGTCATTTGGGCACAAAATCTGTCAGGAACACCAGCAACTTCACACAGCATCTTGCGCGTGCTCCTCGGTGACAACACACACTGCGCATGTTCGCCGGTGTCAGCAAAACCTGCGCGTGCTCTTCTTTTGTTGGGCCAATAGGAAGCCCTGGAGGACCGGAAAGAGCGTGGTCCTCCCGCTAATCAGAGAGCCCCCTATTGTGTCTATCTCTCGCGTTCAATCACAATTTATGGAGGGGACAGATTCTGGAAAAGTTTGGCCAGTCTGTGTCGCGGTTGGCAACCTCATGGAAAATGCAGGGCCACGATGTGAAGTGATAGCATTCCCTTGCGGGGCGGGGGAAGCAGAAAGGAGATGCATTGTTTAAATGGTGATTTATTGGGATGTGCAGAAAGTGAGGACTGCGAATGTTGGAGATCAGAGTCAAAAGGTGTGATGCTCGAAAAGCACAGCAGATGAGGCAGCATCCGACGAGCAGGAGAGTCAGCGTTACAGGCTTGAGCCCTTCATCAGGAATGTGTATAAAGAGGCCTCAGCGTCCTTCCATACTAGTCACTGCCAGTTGTCAGATAGGTGCAGCAAGCAATGAGCAAGGCAAGTGGTATATTAGCAAGAGGAATTGAGTTCAGAAGTGGGGAGTCTTCCTGCAGTTATGGGATCATTGAATATATTCAAGGCTGAGTTCATCTGATTTTGGAGCAACAAAGAAGTGGATATTTATGGGGGAAGGTAAGAAAATAGTTTTCAGACCATTTCAGAACAGTTACCACGTCAAACAGCACAGAAACAGTCCCTTCAGTCCAACTATTCCATGCTATGTTCTCAAACTAATCTAATCCCACCTGCCAGTGTTTGGCCTATATCCCTCTGTCACAAAGCTGGTCCTTCTTCTTAAGGATGCTGTGTCCTTGGTTTTTTTTCAGAGGGGTGGTAAAAAGACCCGGGCTCCGAAGCGACTGGTTTAGTACAGAGATGTAAAACTGTATTGGGAGGCATTTTTGGTCAGATATGAACAGATGAGACTTGAGGCCAAAGCTTTTATGTTTTAGAAGTGACCTGTACAATGAAAGGGGAGTGGTCAGTCCTGAAAGCTGAAGTCTCGTTTGGGTGAGTTAAGCAGTGGACTGTGTGGAGAAAGGCTGCTAGCACTGTCTCCTTCTGCCCTTCTAACTTCAACTGTAAGCCTCTGTTTCAGTTTTACTTTGTTTAAGGGTGTTTTTTTGTACTGTAGTGTATAAGCATTACGAAGGGTGTTAAGAGTTTCTCCACAGCGTGTACTTTATTCAGTAAAGTTTGGTTGTTCACAGAAGTTGGCGTATTGCAGTGTAAGAAGCTCAAGCAAAAGAACTTAACAAAGGAACCTAAGGGATAAGTCTTTCATGCAGAAAGTGGCATATTTAAGGAAAGAGCTGTCAGAGTAGGTGGTGGGTGCTGGCACAATTATGACATGAAAAGGCATCTGGATGGGTAGACGATTAGGAAGGGTTCAGACGATATGGGCCAAATGCTGGCAAATCGGCCGAGATTAGGTTAGGTTATCTAGTTGGCACGGATGAATTAGACCGAAGGGTCTGTTTCTGTGCTACATATCTCTATCACTCTGGCTTGCCACTCACATTTGCCACATCTATATGTTCAGTTTCTCTCTGGTGTCAGTGTAAATGCCTTGATGTCTCATTCTTAACCAGACTGGCAGTAATGACTTTTGTAATCTTTTCTTACAGACTATCTGAAGACCGAAGTTTCAAAGTCGACAGATAAAGGGCTTATGTCCAAAATGTTGATTCTCCTGCTTCTCTGATGCTGCTTGCCGTGCTGCGCTTTTCCAACGACGCATTTTTTGATTCTGACTCTCCAGCGTCTCCAGTCCTCACTTTCACATCAATGTCTGACAGTCACTCAATCCATCAGGACCGCAACAATTTTCAACTATGATTCTGTGAGAAGGAGCAAAGCTTTCTTTTTGGTTCCTGTTTGAGTACGGGGGGACTGGTTGAAAGACCCTACTGTTGCAGCGCACTGTGTGTGGAACCTGAAACAACTCTACTGCGTGGATAGAGGAATTCACTGCGGGATTGTACACGTGTGTGTGTGTGCAGCTGAAGCTTCAGCCATGGAGAAACCTGAGGAAACACGCCACGTTGAGAAACCATGGAAGTGTGGCGACTGCGGGAAGGGCTTCCGTGTCCCACCTGTCCTAGCAGCTCATCAGTGCAATCACACTGGGGAGAGGCCGTTCTCCTGCCTCGAGCAGGCGAAGGGCTTTACTTGCTCCTGTGTCCTGCTGGCCCACCAGCATATACAGACTGGTGAGAGGATGTTTTGCTGCTCCAGGTGCGGGAAAGGGTTCACTTGGGTGGACAACGTCCAGACCCATCAGCGATTCCACACAGGGGAGAGGCTCTTCAGTTGCCATGAGTGCGGGAAAGCCTTCAGCAATTCCTCCGACCTGCTGAAGCACCGGCGAGTCCACACGGGGGAGAGGCCATTCAGCTGCCCCGAATGTGGGAAGGCCTTCAGCGACTCCTCCAACCTGCTGAGGCACCGGCGGGTCCACACGGGGGAGAGGCCCTTCAGCTGCCCAGAGTGTGGGAAGGCCTTCAGCAATTCCTCCAACCTGCTGGCCCATCAGCAGGTCCACATGGGGGAGAGGCCCTTCAGCTGCCCAGAGTGCGGGAAGGCCTTCAGTAAATCCTCCAACCTGTTGGCCCATCAGCGGGTTCACACAGGTGAGAGGCCCTTCAGCTGCCCAGAGTGCGGGAAGGCCTTCAGCAATTCCTCCGACCTGCTGAGACATCGGCGAATCCACACGGGGGAGAGGCCTTTCGCCTGCCCAGAGTGTGGTAAGGCCTTCAGCAATTCCTCTGACCTGTTGTCCCACCGGCGGGTCCATACCAGGGAAAGGCCATTCAGCTGCCCCGAGTGTGGGAAGGGGTTCACCCGCTCCTCCAAACTGCTGGCCCACCAATGGGTCCACACCGGGGAGAGGCCGTTTGCCTGCCCCGACACTGTCCATCAACACTAAGCCCATTTCCCTGCACTTGGCCCATTTCCTTTCATACCTTTCCAATCCACGTATTTGTCCAAATGCCTTTTAAATGTTGTTAATGTACCCACCTCAACCACTTCCGCTGGCATCTCATTCCATATGTGTACCACCGTCTGTGTAAAAACAAAAGTTGCCCCTCACATTCCCTTTTATTCTTTTTCCTCTAACCTTAAACTGATGCCCTCTAGCCCTCACTTCCCCAACCCGGGGTAAAGGTGAGTGCATTCACCCACTCCATGCGTCTCACGATCTCTTCACTTCTCTAAGGGCCTCTCTCAGTCTCTAATGCTCTAAATAAAAATATCTTAGCTTGTCTAACCTCTCCCTTTTACACAGACCCTTAAGTCCTGGCAACATCCTTGTATATGTCTTCAGCACTCTTCCAAGTTTAATAACATATTTGTTATAGACACTGCCCTGTCTACCTATTTTGTTGGAAATATAGGACCTAATCCAAACTGGATAATCTGGCTGATGGGACAGGAAACCACTTCCTTTCTTGAGAGACAATCTCCTGGAGAGAACTGGCTGGCTGACTGAGTCCACACATTTGCCTAAGATGGTGCTCGAAACCTTTATCATCTTTGGGATGGATCCCCATTCATTCAGTGCTATGGAGTCATGCAGCCTGGAACAGATCCTTCAAACCAGCCAGTCCATGATCCCCAACTAAACCCGTGCCACCCATCTGCTCCTGGCCTGTTAACAGTTTGTTAATAGTTTTGTTCATTTGTTCACCACGAGAGTTGGATAAATAAATTGCTGATTGTTGAGTTTAAAGTGTTGGGGATTTACTCTTATCACTAGAACAAGTTACACCACTTTTCATGCTAATTTTACAGATTATTGGGTGACACGCTCCTCTGGGTGTTTCTGTTTGAGAAAGGTGGTGCTGTCAGCCTTCGCTTTATAAGGGTATTGACGTGATGTACTGCTGAATGCAATGGAGTCAACATGAATCCCAGCCTCTCACTGTGGTTGTGGGTGAATCGCCTTAATTTGGCTCTTAACTCAGAAACTGCACACAATAAACTGCTGAAACAGTCATTTACACTTTATTGTATGTAGCAACCAAAAATAAAACTCCTCAAGTAACCAAGTTCAACCTCACTCACAACTTGGCTATCACCCAATCGATGGCAGAATTTAACTGAGTTTCCACCGACAGTATCTATCTCTGGAAGTGTTCAGGGATTCACTGCAGTGTTGTTCTTCCAAGTACTGCTGCTGCATCTTTCTGGAGTTAAATTCTGGTGGAGATTCCTGGCTTTCAAATTTGTGATGTGATGCTTCTTTCGATTCTACCACCACCTCGCCACATTTCTGGAGTTCTCCGGTCTGTAGCTTACCTTCTTATCCTCGAGGTTTAGTGCTTTGTTTGATGCAGCCTTTCCTGCAAAAAACCCTTTTACATCAGGGCTTTCCTTTTACAGACAAACTTAAATTGTCTTTTAGTCATGACGTTATTAAACACTTAGCTCATCTGTCCCAGGAAACAGCTTGTTGTTTTGCGTCCTTCTTCTCAGGGATGGTTAACTGGCAGAAATTAGGCCATTCAGCCCATTGAGTTTGCTCCGAGAATTGGGCTGATATATTACTCAACCATGATGGGGCTGAATGGCCTAATTTCTGCCTCTGAGGTCTTCTGATGCAGTAGTTTCTTAGTGGCTCTTTTGATTCTTGGTCCAAAAAGAGTTCCTGCTGACTCATGGAATTTGGAAAGTTCTGCAGTTTAAAGGACCACACCACATTCCCCTCTGCCTCCTCCTGAGATACTGGCAATTCCCAAGATCTTTTGGTATCCCTGAAAACAATCGAGGTGTCTGGAAATCCCTGCTGCTACTCTGGAACAGAAGGATTATGGGGAGAAAATTCAGAAATCTGATGTGCAAAGAGACTATGGAGTTCTACTCCAGGATTCTCTCTCAGGTTGAGTCAGTGGTTAGGAAGGCAAATGCAATGAAGGCATTTATTTTGATCAGACTTGAATATAAAAGCAGGGATGTACTTCTGAGGCTCTGTAAGGCTCTGGTCAGGCCACAATTGAAGTACTGTAGGTAGATTTAGGCCCCATATTGCAGGAAGGATGTAGTGGCCCTGGAACATGTTCAGAGGAGGTTCACAAGAATGGTCCAGGAATGAAAAATTTAACATATGAAGAACATTAGAGGACTCTAGGTTTATACTTCATGGAGTTCAGAAGGATGAGAGGGGATCTAATTGAAACCTACAGAATAATGAACAGCATGGATGTTGAGAAGATATTTCCATTGGTAGGAGAGACTAGAACCTGAGGGCTCAGCTTTCACTTCAAGGGAAGACATTTTAGAACAGAGGGGAGAGAAACTTCTTCAGCCAGTGTGGTGAATCTGTGGAATTCACCACCACAGAAGGCTGCAGAGGCCAAGTTACTGAGTATATTTAAGACTGAGATAGATAGGTTCTTGAGTATCAAGGGGATCAAGGATTACGGGAAGAATGGGGTTGAGAAACGTATCAGCCATGATTGAATGGCGAAGCAGACTCAATGGGCTGAATGGCCTAATTTCTGCTCCTATGGCCTTATGATATGCTGATGTGAGGAGGGGGGATAAAAGAGATGGAGAGAAAGACAGTTAAGGTGAAGGTCAATAGAGACGAAGGAAATATAAGAATTGGTATGATAAATGGCAGAACACATAGGAGCACTGGCATACAGAGGGATCTGGGCATTTGGATCCGTGGAAGTGGGAATGCAGGTGGGCACGGTGGTCAAGAAGGTACACAGCACGCTTCCTTGAGTGTAAGAGTTACGTTACAGCTGTTTATTCAGGCCACATTCGGAATATTGTGTGCAGTTCTGGTCACTGTGCTACTGGAAGGATGTGGATGCTCTGGCAGGAGGTACAGACAAGGTTCACCAGGACATTGCCTAGTCTGGAGGGCTCTCGTTACGAGCAGAGGAGGCATAAACCTGGATTGTTTTCTTTGGAAAAACAGTGGCTGAGAGGAGACCTCAACAAAATGATGAGACACACAGGTTGGCTGGACAGGGGTGGCAGGGTAGCTCAGTGGTTCGCACTGACTGCCAGGGACCTGCGTTCGATTTTAGTCTCAGACAACTATCTGTGTGGAGTTGGCACATTGTCCCTGCACCCAACCTCCCGTGTCTGTGTGGGCTTCCTCTGGGTTTTCCGGCTTCCTCCTACAATCCAAACATGTATAGATTAGGGTGGATTAGCGATGCTAAATTACCCATCGTGTCCAGGGAGAGGCAGGTTAAGTTGGATTGTCTGTGTGTAAATTGCCCCAATGTTCAGGGATGTGTAAGTTTGGTGCATTAGTCAGGAGTAAATGTAGATAACAGGGGTAAGGGAACGGCTCTCTATGTGTTAATCTTCAGAGGACTGGTGTTGACTTGTTGGGCTGAATGGTCTGTTTCCATGCTGCAGGGATTCTATGATAGTCAGAGGCGGTTTTTTCCCTCCAAAGTGGAAAGGTCAACTAAAAGAGGGCACAGGTTCAAGGTGAGAGGGGGACTGTTTGGGGGAGAAGTGGTGGGGCTGGGGAATTTACACAGAGGGATGATGGGTTTCTGAAACCCACTGCCAGTGGAGGCAGTGGAAGCAGGCACCTTAACAACGTTTAAGGTGTATCTTGATAGACACATGAAGGGGAGGTGAACAGAGGAATAGAAACCACACATGGGCAATAAATAAGTAAGGATTAAGAATTAGCACAGGCTTGAGGGTGTGTGTATGCCTAAACCAAGTGAGAAGGGCCTGTGATTGTGCTGTATTGTATTGATACAGCTTTCACTCACTATTTGAAAGTAGAGTGTTCCTTTCATAAGCCGAAATGGCCTAAAGCGAAGAAGCAATTACCATGAATTAATTTATATTATGCCTTTCTTTGTAAAAGCGACAATCCTCTTCGGATTTCTTTCGGTTTGTGAGAACAGGTATTAATGTCGGTCTTTTGTAAAAGTGAAGTAGTGTAAAGTGAACTTTCGAAAAGTGAAGATATACAATATTATGAGCCCTGAAACAACTGCAAATCAGGCTTTTAGAGCCATAAACATTCCATCAAATATGTAACATATACCCCAGACTTATCTGTCTTATATTAACACACGGTTGTCTTACATTTCCAGAAGACTCAGATTTAAGTTTTAAGTGTGACTTTTTGTAAAAGAAGCCGTCTTTTGGACTCCTTCCATACCATACTGACTCTATTACTGGGAATACATCCATATTACACCAGGATTCATGGATCAGTGACGTGAGGCTTATCTTTACCCTCTTATAATTTTCTGTTGCATAAATGTTTTGACGAATGCCAACGCTTTTCACCAGTCATAGAGTCAGAGACATAAAACACAGAAACAGATCCTTCAATCGAACTTGTCCATGCCGACCGGATATCCAAAATTAGTCTAGTTCCATTTGCCATCACTTAGTCCATATCCCTCTAAACCCTTCCTCTTCACATACCCATCCAGATGCCTCCACCACTTCCTCTGGCAGCTCATTCCATACACGTATCACCCTGTGCAAAAAAAGGTTGACTGCAAGGTCCTTTTTAAATTTTTCTCGTCTTGCCCTAAACCTATGCCCTCTAGTTCTGCACTCCCCCTATCCCAGGGAAAAGACCTTGTCTATTCACCCCATCCACACCCCTCAAGTTTTTATAAACCTCTTTAAAAAACACACACTCAGCCTGCGATGCTCTATGGAAAACAGCCCCACCTTATTCAGCCTCTCCTTGTGGTTCAAACCCATTTACCCTGGCAACAGCCTTGTGAATCTTTTCTGAATCCTTTCAAGTTTCACAACATCCTACCTATAGGAGGGAGACCAGAATTGCACACAATATTCTAGAAGAAGCCGACTGAAACTGACTTTTGCAGAGTCTGCTCCCTGCTTGGATTCATACTCTCTGCCTCCCGTTGTTGCAAGTGAACAGTGCTTCCCCCCTTCTCTCTCCCTCCCAGGATAAGGAATGGAAAGGGGGAAGACATTGCTTCACTCCCAGATTTTGCCCAGAAGAGCCCCCCTATTGTCTGAATGCACAAGTTAAACCATGAGCTTCTAAAGCTACTGCTGCTCCCCTCTTTTTCTGAATGAAGATTGAGCTTCATCCCTTCCTCTGTCCAAACATCTGTGAGCACAGCACATTTTTGTTGAAGTAAGGCATCTTTCCTAAATGTTACAATTAAAGGGATGTCTTCCCCCTAATACTCAAAGGGATGGTAAGTCAGAGAAGGACCACGCCTTGTATTGTGTGGCATGTGTGACAGTTGCAACAGGATGTCCCAACTCCTATGCTCAATTCAAAGTTTGTGAGAAGATTTGTAGCTCGGGTGCTTGTTGTTGTGGTTCTGTACGCCGAGCTGAATTTTTGTTGCAGACGTTTCATCCCCCGTCTAGGTGACATCCTCAATGCTTAGGAGCCTCTTGTGAAGCGCGTCTGTGATGTTTCCTCTGGCATTTATAGTGGTTTGTCTCTGCCGCTTCTGGTTGTCAGTTCCAACTGTCCGCTGCAGTGGCCGGTATATTGGGTCCAGGTTAATGTGTTTGTTGATAGAATCTGTGGATGAGTCCATGCCAGAGAACAGCCAGGGAATTCCTAGAGGTATGGCCTCTAAGCATTTTTCCAGCACCACATTTTTCAACTCTGGATCTGGGACAAGGTGTGTGGTGTGGAGGTGGGTGGAGGGGAGGGGAAATAAGGAAACTGGTGAAATCTACATTGAGTAAAAAATGAGGTCTGCAGATGCTGGAGATCACAGCTGAAAATGTGTTGCTGGTCAAAGCACAGCAGGCCAGGCAGCATCTCAGGAATAGAGAATTCGACGTTTCGAGCATAAGGCTTATGCTCGAAACGTCGAATTCTCTATTCCTGAGATGCTGCCTGGCCTGCTGTGCTTTGACCAGAAATCTACATTGATCCTATGTAGTTAGTGGGTCCCAAGGCAGAAGACGAGGTGTTCTTCCTACAAGCGTTAGGTAGCTAGAGCTTGGAGGGGGTGGCAGCAGAGTACTTGCATGTTCTTGACAGATTGGGAGGGGGAGTTAAAGCATTCGGCCACAAGGTGGTGAGGTCATTTAGTTTTGGCATTCCAGAGCTGTACCCTGAAATGTTCTACAAGTTGGTGTTCCGTCTCCCCAATGTGGCAGAGACCACCACATCAAGAGCAATGGACGTATCAATAAATCTTATAAACAAATTGTACAAATCTTAGCCTGCCAGAGTTATTTTATTTAATTAAGTTAAAGAAAATTTTAACTAAATTGGGTGACTACATGAAATGGTTTGTTGGTCAGACTCAAATCATCCTCAAATGAGACAATGCCATGAATATCAGTGAACTGCTTTTTTTTTGTTAGAACCACAAGTTCTTGATTTATTTTCACAACTTACTGATATTCACATCTGCACATTCAATGTCAAACTCTGACATCAGAAATGACATAACACATTAATTTTTTCTTACAATAATCCAACAAATTAATAACACACAATGAATACCAAGGCTGATTAATGTGATATTAAATTTGACCAAATAAAATGTAAAGTTGAGATGAGAGATAACAAATGGGGGAAGGGCAGAAGGTAAGAAATGCAGCATCATAGAAGGTGTTCCTCCAGGGAGTGTATTTTACCAACTACAACTGCTCAATATAAACAAACACTCTGACATGATCCTCCGGTTTTAATGTAAACCATACCCCCGTACAATAGGTACCATTTAAATAAGTTAATAGATACAAGCCTTGAGTAAATCCAGCCTCCAGCCGGACCCCCCGCTTCTTGGAGCTCGGACCTTCCTCCAGCTCCGGGGGGTTGTTGAGCTCCTGGGCTCCGGCCGCCGCCGAAGAAGCCGCGGGCGCCGGCTCTCTCTCCTCCACCGCCGACAGTTTTAATTTGTTTTCCCGTTCACCCGGTAACCGTCACCTCTTGTTTGAAAAGTTCCGACTTTAATGTGAAATGTGTTTTAAAGGTATTTTCTGAGGTAAACGATGCCTGTCTGCCCCCCTCCCTCCGTCAGAAACCGCAGCCTCGCGCCGCCATCTTTGTTTTTCTTCTCCTTTCCGTCTCCTTCAGTGACGCGCGTCATCCGCGCCTCCTCCAATCAGAGCGCACGTTACTCCATCTGACCAATAGCGGCCGCGTTTGCGTGTCGTGTTGTCCCACCCTCTGCAATATCTCTCTCCGATTGGTCGGTACGGACCACAAGCTTTGGGATTGGTGGGGAATGTCACAAGCGGCTCAGACAAACCGAGAGAAACTAAACATATGGACATGGCAAATGTTCGTGGCAAGCCAGAGTCAGATTTACAGCACAGAACAGCCCCTTCGGGCCATCCAGATATCCTAGCCTAATCTAGTCCCATTTGCCAGCACTTACCCGTATCCCTCTAAACCTTTCCAGATGCCTTTTAAATGTCATAGCTGAATCAACAACCACCACTTCCTCTGGCAGCTCATTCCTTCCACACACCACTCTCTGCATGAAAAGGTTACTCCTCAAGACCCTTTCAAATCTTGCCCTCCTCCACTCTAAACCTTTTGCCCTTTGGTTCTGGACTCTCTTACCCAGGGAAATGTCTATTTACCCTATCCATGCCTCTCAAGATTTTATTAATGACTCTCAGTCACCCCTCAGCCTCTGGTGCACAAGGAAAAACAGCCCAGCCCATTCAGCTCAAACCCTGACAACATCGTTTTAAATGTGTTCTGAACCCTTTCAAGTTTCACAACATCATTCTGATAGGAGCGAGACCAGAATTACACACAATATTCCAAGTGGTCTACCCAATGTCCTATCAGCCACAACATAACTTCCCAACTCTTATCCTCAGTCAGAGGATTGGGAAAGTTTTCAAAACCCACAAAGGACAACCAGGAAAGAATGCAGGGACAAACCAAATTTGAGGGTCAGCTTGGAAACATCAATGAGAAAATGGCGCACTGGGTTTATTGCTACCTGTTCTTCTCGAGTACGTATACGTATTTCTCTTCTGCCCATCGCAGCTCCTCTGTGCTGCAATGTGTGGTGGCTTGTTGAATTAATCTCCTGATGCAGCTTCGTTTGTGGGTGTTGGGATGATTGCTTCTGTAGTTACATATTTGGTCCGTGTGTATTGTTTCCTGTAGACGCTAGTTTGAAGTTCCCCTTAACTGTTCGCTCTACTGTGACATCTTGGAATGGCACTTTGTTGTTCTCCTCTTCAAACCAGGAGCCCCCCTCAGGCCCACAGTCTCACTACCTGGAACACCACTATACAGACTAGTCAAAGAACTCCAGTGAAGACTAAAACACTGAGTAGAAGATTCACGCCACTCCATTCACTCCACCCAAGAATTCCTGAACACCAAACACACAAGGTAGAAGAGGATAAAATAATGCTGTCCTTTGACATACAGCCCTGTTCATATTGTTAGGACAGAAATTTGTCCTTGCGTGGTCATTTAGAGGAGAGACCACAGACTCTCAATTAGTTGGCACAAGCAAGTTCTTTATTTCGCAGAATCGTAGCTGATTACAGTGAAATACATGCTTTCACTGGAGAAGGTGCACATTCTGTTTTTCCCCCAGAAATCCACACTTGATATATTTTTTGCTAAGCTACGTAACTACTCGCACACGTGATCTCTCGCACACAAAGCGTCTCCTGTGACAGAGCTTATTCGGCCTTGGCAAATATCCACGAGACGGTTCCAGTCTGGTAAACAACAGCTCAGCCACCTGTTATGGCCTCGGCAGCTACGCTGAAAAGAGCCGGCCATAGTGTTGCCTGACCTTGGTAGCTGTCTACGAGACAGTTCCAGTCTGGTAAACAACAGTCCAGCTGTACAGGCAGTTTCGGTCAGCAGTCCAAACAACCGCTCCGCAGCGGCCCCCGATTCCCCAAGCAGTAACTACAACTCTACCCTCCCTAGGCTTATTAGATTTCCATCCCAACATTCCCTCCCTTGGCCTCTACTGAGGCCACATCAACCCATACCGCTACAAACGCAATGTCGCGCAGCAACCGGGGCCGGGTGTGTCGGCGGACGCCCCCCAAACGTCCCTTTGGCTTCTCCGAACACGTTATCTCAACTAGGCCGACCGGTTCTAGGGACACATTAGTTCAGGGTGAAGGGGTCCCTAAGCAGCATACTGCAACAAAACAAGCAACAAGCGAAAATTAACAATTAGTAGGCAATTCTAGGTTATTTCTTTTAAAGAAAACAACTACAAAAAGGTATCTCAAAACTAACACAACGATAAAAAAAACCCAGTGAAACTGAGCATGATAACAAAAGGAAGAGAACCAGGGAAAACACAAAGTGGATGAGTTAGGATGCCTGCAGAATGAAGGTCTCTTGTCCAAAGAACACCTAATTGTACAACTACTCATTAAAATTGGTCGTATTATATCATGACATCCTAAAATAATTTTAAACTACTGACATCGTGTCAAATCTTTTGTAATAGGATTCAATGAGCTCTCCTTCCTTCCCAAAGGTTTGTTGTTAAGTCGGTTCTGGAAGCTGCCATAAAACTGGCATTTTCATTTGTCAAAAATACAGCGAATACAATGTACTGAGTGCACGATTTTCCTTCTATCAAGCTGCTTTGCAAGCCAGAAACTTAATCAGATTCCCGACACGGATGCAAAGGCCAGGGATCTGCTAAAACCACATGACCACAGGCCACTATTCTGAAGGCCAATGCACGACTGTGCCTGTCTTAGGTTGTTCCTCGCTCGAGGAATCTTACCCGTCACTGGCTAACCAGTCATCTTCACTGACCAACAAAAACCCACATCCATTTCACAGACGTTAAGGATGGACACGGGCAGTGGCAACTGGCTTATTACTGTGATCAGTGGCTTTCGAGACCAATCGAAGCCATTTAGGAATACCAGATGATGGCTAGGAATCTCTTGGGTGAACAATAGTTTCTTGAGTCTTGAGGCATATAGCACTTCACAATCTCTAACTGCAGCATAAAAGCACAAATTTATCTGTTGCAAATTTAAACAGGAAAAATATATAACTAGGGGGTCCTTGGACCACAGCTCTCACATTCTGAGGCCCTAAAGGAGAAGGATTAGAAATGAGTGACACAGTTATAAAGCAAAATCATATATTGTCCCGCGTTTCTCTCTCAGGCATAGCTCCTCCATTCCCTCTGGTTTCGATCCTGTAATCTTTCCTTGGGGTGCCCCCATCACAGGCTCCACCAGCACCGCTGCCTGGTATGCGGGTGGGGGCCATCCTTTCCCGTCAGGGCACGGTCAATCGGTCATGTCACAAGCGTCCTGATACATGGTATACAACAACCACCACAGGTAATAAAGATAGCAACAGAGATGCATAAACCAAGGGCCAGCTGTCCCAGCACAGTTCCCCATCTACCGAATGTACTATTCAGCCAATCTATGACTGGGTTGTTAACCCCTGACTGCTCAGAAATGATGCCAGTTGTTGTCCCCCTCCCCGTCGTTATCAAAATCATAAGCGGAATGGCTCTTTCTTTTCCCTTTATAGATCAGGACACTCCCGCCTAAAATGCCCTATCTTTCCACAATAATGGCATCCTGCCTGTGGAGACCTTCATCTCTGTCCCTGTCGCTCAAACCCTCTACCAAATGCTCCTCCTTGTCTCTCCCTATCCCCTTTCCTCTCTGCCCTACATGCTGTCACCCGCTGCTCCGGTTGCTCACTCTTGGTTCCATTCTTCTCCTAATTACCTCATCAACCGCAGCGACCGTCATTTTCGCCTTCTGCTTCTGTCTCTCGTCCTCTCTCTTTACAAACACTTTCTGTGCCTCTCCTAACAATTCATCTAATGGTTTTTTCCCACTCCACCCTTCTATCTTCTGTATCTTTCCCTGTCCAGCATCCCCATATAAGTCCCCTTTCTTCCCCAGTAAATAGTATATTCAAAATAGGCATTAACTCAGCCCACATATACAGACTGGGCCTCAAAAATAGATCAATTTGTTCTGACAATCCTATCGGATTCTCAACCAGGACCGTCATTTCCTTTTAGATGTTCCGACCTCCCCACTGGTGAGGGGGACACACACAAACCCAATCTCCTTGTCCCCTATTGGTACTTCCCGAAGGGGACAAGTCGTTACGTTCTTCCCTTTTTCTTTCTTTTAAGAAATATTGCAATGTTCCTAGCTTCCCATAACTTCAAACACCAATTTATCAATTCATGCTTGACTAACTTTAAAGCCTGTTCCTAACTTGTAAACATATTTATATATTTACGTCCATTTATTCAGTATTCAATATTTAAAATGTAAAATTCATACAGTTCCCAATTTTGAAATTCACTGTAATCACCCAGTTTTAGTCCCCTAATTTAGATCCAAAATTAGTTTTCTTAAGTACTCCTGACCAATCATTACTCAATTACAATACTATAGGTCGTAAAATAATCAGAGCTGTCTTACAAGAATTTGCCAATTCAAGTTAAAAAAAAACTTCTAATGCATGAACAATGGCCGAATCCAAGGTCACAGATAATAACCATGGAAGTTTTCGTTTTTACGACAACCTACTGTTGAACTGAAACTTCAACTGTCCTCCATACATTGCTTTTATGTAAAGATAAAAGAGATTAGTTAGAATCGGATAGTAAGGCAGTCATGACTTTTAAAAGAACAGAAGTCATCAACCTTAAAAAAAAATCATGTTAAGTTTCCATAAAAATCACATTTAAAACAGTCCTGGAACTCAAGCTCCAGGGAATAAAACTTACACATTCAATCACCAACAAAAAAAAATGTGCATTCAAACCAAATCAAAGGGTTAAACCTTGTCAGTTGTACAGCTCTTTTCACTCTCTCTCTCTCTCTTAAGGCTGCTGGGACAGATCGGCTCGCTCTCTCTCTCTTCGCTGGCTGCTGCGAGTCTCCTTACCCCTAACCCTTATTTCTCGCAATCCTTTTTCTCTATCCTTCTCTCTTGCTTTCTCTTCCCTTTTCTCTGTTTCTCTCCCCTTTGTCTTTATTACCTTCTGTCTCTCTTTATCTATCTCCCTCTTTCTCTCTCACTCTCTTCCTGTGTCGGTCTCTCTGTATCTCTGTTTCTGTCTGTCTCTGTCCCCTGTCCTCTGTCTCTCTCCTTACCCAATGCCCCTCACTTCTAGGAATTTTAAAGTCTGTGCTACGGGGTCCTCGTTACCACCGAGTTCCACACGTCTCCTGCGTTTATTAATTCCAAGTTCCACGTGATACCCCCACCCCTCCACGCAGGAGAATTTTAAAAATACGTGGAGAATTTTAATGTCAAAGGCTCTCATTACTTCCAAGTTTTACACTACTTTAGATTAAAAAAAAATGACTTACCAGCCAAGATTCTGTGCCTCTGTGGCCCGGTTAAATCAATTTGGGTTGGTGAGGATCAGAAAGCAGACAAGAACTAACTCAAAAATTAACTACTGGAAGTTTTAGATGTAACAGGCACTTCCATACCTTAATAAGATTCGGCGCCGAAGGTTGTCTGCTAACCGGTCTGCCAACTGTTATCTCTTTCCTCCCCGTGTTGGGAGTCACCAAATGTTAGGACGGAATTTGTCCTTGCATGTTCGTTTTAGGAGGAGAGACAACAGATGCTCAATTGTTTGGCACAAGCAGGCTTTATTGCAGAATCGTAGCTGATACAGTGAATCACCATGCATTCACTGGAGAAGGCGCGTTCTGCCTTCCCCTCCCAAATCTGCTCCTGATATACTCTTTGCTAAGCAGAGCTTCGCAGAGCTACTAAGCATTGCCTTATTAGGACATTTCGCGTTTGCTAGGCGTTTCCTGTTATTGAGCTCATTTGGGCGTTGGCAGCTGAGCTGGCCACGTAAGCAACAGTTTCGATTTCCCAAGTAGCAGCTACAGCTACAGTTTCAATTCCCCAAACAGCAGCTATAGCTCCACCCTCCCTTGACCTATTTTATCCTAACAGTACCCAGGGATGTGTAGGATTGGGTAATTTAGCATGGCCAATCGACCCTAACCTACACATCCCTGGGTACTATGGGTAATTTAGCATGGCCAATCCACCCTTAGTGTAGGATTGGCCAGGCTAAATTGTCCTATAGTATCCAGGGATGTGCAGGTTTGGGTGGATTGGTCAGGCTAAACTACCCATAGTGTCCAGGGTTGTGTAGGTGAGGGTGGATTGGCCATGCTAAATTGTCCTATAGTATCCAGGGAATGTGCAGGTTTGGGTGGACTGGCCGTGCTAAATTACATAGTGTTTGGGGATGTGCAGGTTAGGGGGCATTGGCCGTGCTAAATTACCCATAGTGCCTAGGGCTGTGCAGGTTAGGGGGCATTGGCCGTGCTAAATTACCCATAGTGCCCAGGGATGTGTAGGCTAGGTGGGTTAGCCAATGGGAATTGCAGGGTTACGGGCAGAGGTCTGGGTGAGGGAGGGTTGGTGTGGGTTGGATGGGCTGAAGGGCCTGCTCCTACACTGCAGGGGTTCTAAGCGTGAGATGAGGTGCTTGACGGAAACGATGGGGAAGAGGCAGTGAAAACACAACGAGACCGTTTGAAAGTGGGAGCATGACAGGGGGGGGTGGGTAAATGGGATGTGGTGAGGGAGGGGGCTTAGGAGAGAAAGAGACACAGAAAGAGAGGGTCACACACAGATACAACTGGTGAAAGTGGGGAAGATTGTGATAGGTTCAGATAAGGTGGAGGAAGAAAAGCTGTTCCCTATTCACTGATAGTGACAGGGTCAGGGGCGGCCTGAAGGTCAGGGGTTTGAGCAGGAGAGAGAGGGGGAAAACAGAGGAAAAACAGGTTTACCCAGCAAGCAGCAATATGCTGGAATCCGCTGTCACCTCAGAGAGACAGACAGACGCAGAGGCAGACGCAGAGACACAGACAGAGAGAGCCAGAGAGACAGAGACGGGGAGGTAATCAGATGAATGGCCTCCCTGTGCTGTGAGATCCAAAAGGAGCACGCGAGCAGCTGCCCCAGTGTTTCTGGCGGTCTGAGGCATCTCCCCCTCGCCCCATTACCGGTACCGCTCTCCCGTCCCATTGGCACCCTCCCGGTGAACGGCCCACTCTCCCACTGCACTCAAGCTGCCCCTTCCCCCCACCCCGGGGCCTGGAAGAGGACGGAACAGCCCGTTCCGGAGCGGGGCTCGGGAACGCTGCCCATGTCCGCGACGTCCTTTCCGAGAAAGGAAACAAAAAGGACAACAGACAGGGGACCACCCACATCAACGGGAATGACAACATTTCACCCTCAGACAAGGCTTTGTCAAGAGATGTACAGCACGGAAACAGACCCTTCGGTCTAACCCGTCCATACCGACCAAATATCCCAACCCAAACTAGTCCCACCTGCCAGCACCCGGCCCATATCCCTCCAAACCCTTCCTATTCATATACCCATCCAAATGCCTCTTAAATGTTGTAATTGTACCAGCCTCCACCACTTCCTCTGGCAGCTCATTCCATACACACACCACCTTCTGTATGAAAAAGTTGCCCTGTAGGTCTCTTTTATATCTTCCCCTCTCACCCTAAACCTATGCCCTCTAGTTCTGGATTCCCCAACCCCAGGGAAAAGACTTTGCCTATTTATCCTATCCATGCCGGTCATAATTTTGTAAACCTCTATAAGGTCATCCCTCAGCCTCCGACGCTCCAGGGAAAACAGCCCCAGCCTGTTCAGCCTCTCCCTGTAGCTCAGATCCTCCAACCCTGGCAACATCCTTGTAAATCTTTTCTGAACCATTCCAAGTTTCGCAACAGCGGGGAGACCCAGAAATAGAAAAGACTGAAGGGGGAAGTCAGTGGTAAATCTTTTGAAGAGGTTACAAAGGAGAGACCTCTGTCTGCAGCGGGAATGACCCCCACAGTAGCAGGTCGAGGTGGACGGCATTTAAGGAGAAGCTGGATACAGATGTCAGGGAGAAAGGAACTGAAGGGAATGCTGCTGTAAGGGAAATCAAGTGTGAGCAAGTGAAGGGGGAGGTGCGTAGAGGCTCACATGGGTCAGAAATACTGAGAGAGACCAGTTGAGCTGAAGGACCTGACTGGAGACTCAATGGGACAGAGAGTGAAATCTTGGATCCACCTGCAAGAGAAGGAGAAACACGTGATTTACCTTCCAGGATTAAGCAAGTCCCGCAGATTCTGCAGATCACTTTATTGGCCAGAGCACTGAGTATAGGGGTTGGGGTCTGGACAGGACGTTGGTTAGGCCACTTTTGGAATACACAGGAACTTCGATTATCCAAAGGACACATGCAGGGTGTATTTCAGTCGCTTGACGATTAGATCCCTTACAGTGTGGAAACAGGCCCAACCAGTCCACACTGAGCCTCCGAAGAGTAACCCACCCAGACCCATTTCCCTCTGACTAATATACCTAACACGACGGGCAATTTAGCATGGCCAATTCACCCTGACCTGTACATCTTTGGACTGTGGGACGGAACCGGAGCACTAGGAGGAAACCCACGCAGACGCGGGGAGAATGTGCAAACTCCACACAGTCTGTCGCCTGAGGCAGGAATGAAACCCGGGTCCCTGGTACTGTGAGGTAGCAGTGCTAACCACTGAGCCACCGTGCTGGTTCATCTAATTCTGGATAATCGAAGTTTCTCTGTATTATGTGCACTTCTGGTCTATCGGAAGGATGTTCCCCCGTGTGGACCCACTGGTGGATCTGGAGGCCGGACGAATGGGGGAAGCCCTTGCCGCAGACCAGGCAGGTGAAGGGCCGCTACCCAGTGTGGACCCGCTGGTGGGCCAGCAGGTTGAACGAGCGGGTGAAGCTCTTGCCGCAGACCGAGCAGCTGAACGGCCTCTCCCCGGTGTGGACCCGCTGGTGGGCCAGCAGGTCGGACGAGCGGGTAAAGCTCTTGCCGCAGACCGAGCAGCTGAACGGCCTCTCCCCGGTGTGGACCTGCTGGTGCCGCAGCAGGTCGGACGAGTGAGGGAAGCCCTTGCCGCAGACGGAGCAGGTGAAGGGCCGCTCCCCGGTGTGGACCTGCCGGTGCTGCAGCAGGGTGGACGAGTGAGGGAAGCCCTTGCCGCAGACTGAGCAGGTGAAGCGCCGCTCCCCAGTGTGGACCCGCTGGTGGGTCAGCAGGTGCGACGAGCGGGTAAAGCTCTTGCCGCACACCGAGCAGGTGAAGGGCCGCTCCCCGGTGTGGACCCGCTGGTGCCGCAGCAGTTGCGACGAGCGGGTGAAGCCCTTGCCGCAGACGGAGCAGGTGAAGGGCCGCTCGTGGGTCAGCAGGTTGGACGAGCGGGAAAAGCTCTTGCCGCAGACCGAGCAGCTGAACGGCCTCTCCCCGGTGTGGACCCGCTGGTGGGTTAGCAGGTCGGACGAGCGGGTAAAGCTCTTGCCGCAGACCGAGCAGCTGAACGGCCTATCCCCGGTGTGGACCCGCTGGTGGGTTAGCAGGTCGGACGAGCGGGCGAAGCCCTTGTCGCAGACGGAGCAGGTGAAGGGCCGCTTCCTGGTGTGGACCCGCTGGTGGGACTTCAGTTTCAACAACTTAGTGAAGGCCTTCCCGCACTCGGAGCAGGTGAAGGTCCCCTCGCCGGTGTGGATCCGCTGGTGGGTCAGCAGGGTGGACGAGCGGGTAAAGCTCTTGCTGCAGACGGAGCAGCTGAACGGCCTCTCCCCGGTGTGGACCCGCTGGTGTGAGAACAGGGTGGACGACTGGGTGAAGCCCTTGCCGCAGACGGAGCAGGTGAAGGGCCTCTCCCCGGTGTGGACCTGCTGGTGCCGCAGCAGGGTGGACGAGTCGCTGAAGCCCTTCCCGCACTCGGAGCAGGCGAACGGCCTCTCCCCGGTGTGGAGCCGCTGGTGGGTCAGCAGGATGGACAGCCGGGTGAAGCCCTTCCCGCACACCGAGCAGGTGAAGGGCTGCTCCCCGGTGTGGACCCGCTGGTGGGTCAGCAGGGTGGACGAGTCGCTGAAGCCCTTCCCGCACACCGAGCAGCTGAACGGCCTCTCCCCGGTGTGGACACGGCGGTGGATCTCCAGCTTGGAGGGGGAGCGGAATCCTTTCCCGCAATCCCCACACTTCCACGGTTTCTCCATGGCGCGTGGAATGCCTCCTGAGACTTCCTTTCCCCACAGTGGGCAAACTGGCTCAGGCACGTGCCCCTGTGGTTCAGGTAAAGACGATATTTTAAGAGCCTACTGAAGCAGACAAAAACGTTCAAAGAATTTGCCCCTTCTGGACTGAAAGAGGGACGTCTCTCCTGTCCCACGAATCAAGGGGCTCTGTCAGACCTTTACATGGTACTCAGTTGGGAAGCTCTACCTGCAAAGCTGCTCTTCTCATATCCTGTGAAAAGGGGATTACAAAAGTCATTGCTGCCTGCACATGACAGGAATTCAGAACAGATCATTCTAGTTTCTGTGGAACTTCCCTAAAACAATCAAGTTACAATATGCAGATACCAGTGTTGGGCTGGGGTGTACAAAGGTAAAAAAAAAATCACACATCACCAGGTTGTAGTCCATTAGATTTGTTTAGAAATTCGAGCTTTCAGAGCTCTGCACCTTCATCAGGTAGCTAGTAAAACCTCCAGGCAAAAAAGACAGCAGATGCTGGTGAGCAGGGTATTGCTGGAAAAGCGCAGCAGGTCAGGCAGCATCCGAGGAACAGGAGATTCGACGTTTCAGGCATAAGCCCTGAAGAAAGGCTCTGGCCCGAAACATCGAATCTCCTGTTCCTTGGATGCTGCCTGACCTGCTGAGCTTTTCCAGCAACACATTTTCAGCTCTGATCTGCAGATCTCATTTTCTCCTATAACCTAGAGTTGTGTGATTTTTAACTTTAAAAAGTGTTGCAAATCTCCACCACACACACACACACACACACACACACACTTCTTCAATTCTCACTCTGCTGTTTCTGATATCACCCATCCCCCAGTATTGTTCAGAAAGGGACTTATTACCTAAAAAAGCTATAAATCTCCATCCCACACACTCTTTAACTCTTGCTGTACCTAATATCCCACCTCCCCCCATGCTCCAGCAAGATCTGACTGATGCTCATTGACTGAGCCACACTCACCTCTTCCTGGATACAGGGACCCTCCAGACCAACAGAACATCAGCTCCCCTTAACCCCCCACCGCAACGGCGCATGTGCAGGAGCAACCGGTCACGTGAATCGACGGAGCGCCGTCGTCACAAAGGCCGCGCGTTGATTGGACGGAGCGCCCGCCCGTGCGGCGTTCCAGCCTTTCCCATTGGTCCAACGCGCCGCGCTGGTCTTTGTGACGCCCACGTGACCTCTCTCCCTTCCCCTCGAAACGGGGAGGCATGACCAATGGGGAGCCTTGGAGGACCGGATGGAAGGCTGGACCTCCTACCAATCAGAGCATCCCCTCATTGTCTGAATGCGGAAGTTGGATCATGAGCTCCTGATGCGCTCTCTCTCTTTCTCTGAATGAAGATTGAGTGTTACCCCAGACTGCACCAACCTCTGTGAGTACAGCACCCTCTCTTCTCACCCCTCCTATTCCATTTCTTTTCTCATTTTGGGATTAAACTGCTGGTTTGTAAGAAGTGAAGTGAAAGGAGGTGAACTCAGCAAAGGTGCATATGCTGGATGCATTGGTCTAGATCGCTGTCTCTGCGTCCCTCTCGTGTCCTTCATCAGGAATTGTGGAGGGGGAGGGGGTGGGGGGTGGAAAGGGTGCTGAGAGATAAATAGGAAGGTGGGATGGGGCTGGGGGTAAGGTAGATGCAGGTTGGGTGGGAGGTGATGGCGACAGGGTGGAGCAGATTGGTGGGAAGGAAGATGGACAGGTGGGACAGTTCAAGAGGGTGGTGCTGAGTTGGAGGGTTGGAGCTGGGGTGGGAGGGGGGAGGGAATGTGAGGAAACTGGTGAACTCGATGTTGATGCCATGTGGTTGCAGGGTCCTAGGCCACCTGATACCTGGAGAAAGAATGCCTCTGCATTGGGACCCTCCAACCATACAGGATCAATATTGATTTCACCAGTTTCCTCATTTCCCCCCCCCCACCGCCCAATCCCAGATACAACCCTCGAACTTGGGACTGTTCTTTTGAACTGTCCCACCTGTCCATCTGCCTTCCCATCTATCTGCTCCACCCTCCTGTCTGACCTGTCACCACCTTCCCCCGCTTTCATCTACCCATAGCATTCTCAGCTCCCTTCCCCCAGTCCCACCTCCCTCCCATTTATCTCTCAGTCCCTTTGGGCCCACCCCACATTCCTAATCAAGGGGTTATGCCCAAAACGTCAAACCTCCTGCTCCTCAGATGCTGGCTGACCTGCTGTACTGTTGCAGCACCAGACATTTTGGTGCTTATTTGTCTGGATGTTCTGATGTGACCCATTCGCAGATGTGAAGTCACATTCGAGAAAAACTCCTTCATGGAATGTGGGCTTTTTTTTGGCAAGGCCAACAATGTTTTCGTCCCGAACTGCCCTTCAGACAAGAGGATTGCCAGACTTTAGGGGGCATTTTAAAAGTCAAGCACGTGAGCCATCATATGCAGGCAGCACCAAGTTAATGCTAGCGGGTTTCCTTCCCTGAAGAGCGTTATTGAATCAAATGGGTTTTCAGAAAAGTTTCATTCTCTCAATGACTGAGACTAGTTTTCAATTCAGATTTTAAAAAAATAAATTTAATTTCCCCAATGTTTGTTTTTACTGGTATTTGAACCCATGAGCCCAGATTATTTGCCTGGGGCCTCTGAATTGCTGGTCCAGTGTTGTTGTTATAACATCACTGACTCGCCTGGACAGCATTGAGAGTCATACAGATGTATAGCACACAGAGACCCTATGTGCAACTGGTGCATGCCGAGCACATAGCCAAAAATGATCTAGTCCGATGTGCCAGCACGTCCCTCCATACCCTTCCCATTCATATTCCCATCCAGATGCCTTTTAAATGTTGCAATTGTCCCAGCCTCCACCACTTCCTCTGGCAGCTCATTCCATACATGCACCACCGTTTGACTGACAAAGTTGCCCCTCAGGTCCTTTTTATGTCTTTTCCCCTCTCACCTCTAGTTCTGGACTCTCCCACCCCAGGGAAAAGACCTTGTCTATTCACCCTATCCATGCCCCTCATCATTTTATAAACCTCAATAAGGTCACCCCTCAGCCTCCGATGCTCCAGGGAAAACAGCCCCAGCTTACTTAGCCACTCCCTATAGCTCAAACCCTGGCAACATCTTTGTAAACATTTTCTGAACCCTTTCAAGTTTCGTTTAACTGAACAGTAAAAGTCATACTGGACAGGGATATATCATAGTGTTACTATGCAATATGTATTTATTTACGACTGTATAAATTTGATTTATAATTATTTCTAGTTATATCATAGTGTTGTAGCCATGTTATGTATTCAAAGTTTGGGAGAAGATTTGTAGCTCGGCTGCTCGTTGTTGTGGTTCTGTTTGCCGAGCTGGGAATTTGTGTTGCAGACGTTTCGTCCCCTGTCTAGGTGACATCCTCAGTGCTTGGGAGTCTCCTGTGAAGCGCCTCTGTGGTGTTTCCTCCGGCATTTATAGTGGTTTGTCTCTGCCGCTTCCGATTGTCAGTTCCAGCTGTCCGCTGCAGTGGCCGGTATATTGGGTCCAGGTCGATGTGTTTATTGATTGAATCTGTGGGTGAGTGCCATGCCTCTAGGAATTCCCTGGCTATTCTCTGTTTGACTTGTCCTGTAATAGTAGTGTTATGGATGCGGATCATTAGCTGTCTTCCTGTTTGTCCTATGTAGTGTTTTGTGCAGTCCTTATTGTGTACAAAATCCCATGCAAGGCCTGCACAAAACATTACATAGGACAAACAGGAAGACAGCTAACGATCCGCATCCATGAACACCAACTAGCCACGAAACGACACGACCAGCTATCCTTGGTAGCCATACACACAGATAACAAGCAACATGAATTCGACTTGGACAACACTACTATTATAGGACAAGCCAAACCGAGAACAGCCAGGGAATTCCTAGAGGCATGGCACTCATCCACAGATTCAATCAATAAGCACATCGACCTGGACCCAATATACCGACCACTGCAGCGGACAGCTGGAACTGACAACCGGAAGCGGGCAGAGAGAAACCACTATAAACGCCGGAGGAAAGATCACAGAAGCGCTTCACAGGAGGCTCCCAAGCACTGAGGATGTCACCTAGACAGGGGACGAAACGTCTGCAATACAAACTCCCAGCTCGGCGAACAGAAACACAACATGTCATGTATTTCCAGTCATACCCGTTACAGGACAGGAGAATACTGGGCTCAATGCTGACTCTGTGGATGAATCTAGTCAGACTCATTCCTCTCTATATCCACAGAGTCCTGTAAGTGTATTCCTCTATAGGGTCCCTCCAGTCTCACTTGGGTATTGATCGACTCCACTACAGTCATCCTCAGAGCGAGCATGTTCTAGGTCTTGTTACCAAAGCAAAGTTCTTGCTCTGATTCTCTTTCCCCTCCCCCCCCCCACATCTTGGTCTGTCAATATGGTAGAAAGAGAGTAGGGGGGCAGATAACTAGGTTAGCAAACTGCATGAGGGTGGCATGGTGGCTCAGTAGGTAGCAGCGATGCCTCATAGTGCCAGGGACCTGGGTTCAATTCCAGCCTCGGGCGACTCTCCGTGTGGGTTTCCCCCGAATGCTCCGGTTTCCTCCCACAGTCCAACCTTGTGCAGGTGAGGGTGGGTTGGCCGTGCTAAATTGCCCAGAGTGTTCAGGGATGTGTAGCTTAGGTGCACGTGTCAGGGGTAAATATAGGGGAATGGGTCTGGGTGGGATACTCATCACAGGGTCGGTCTGGACTTGTTGGGTCGGTATGGACTTGTTGGGCCGAAGGGCCTGTTTCCACACTGTAGGGGTTCTAATTCTTAACTTTTCTTGGAGCTAGATCTTTCAAATGTCAGGAATCAGAAAAATTGGGAGGGAGCGTATTAGGTACGGCAGTAGGGAGAGTGTGTGAGATGGAGACTCTCAGGTTTTGGGTTATGGGCGTGGAATGAATATTCCGTGAAATCGATCTGTTAAACTCTGAGATTCTACGTGATACTGACAGCGATGACTTTCTAATTTACAGGATCTCACAGGAGGATTTACCTGCATATCTTGAACTAATTGCCTCAGCCAGCTTGACTCATTGGGACTGGAATTTTATCGATCTTTTGAGTGGAGAAGGAGGATTGTCCCGCCTGCTTCCAGAGATCTGACTGGTAAAGCACTGAGATGCCGCTGTTCGAGGGTGGAGGGAGCTTTACCGGAGCAGAGAGTTAGCCAGCCGGCCACCCGCAGCAGAGTGGGATGTCAGAGGGAGCGTCGAACCTGGAGGGAGGCCGCGCCGTGGGGAAACCGTGGAAGTGTGGGGAATGCGGGAAGGGGTTTCGAGTCCCCTCTGAGCTGGAGATCCACCGGCGCGGTCACACCGGGAGAGGCCGTTCTCCTGCCCCGAGTCCGGCAAGGCCTTCATTGGGTCCTCCAAGCTGCTGAGGCACCGGCGGGTCCACACCGGGGACAGGCCGTACCCCTGCCCCGAGTGTGGCAAGGCCCTTCACCCAGCTGTCCCACCTGCAGACGCACCGGCGCCTCCACACACCAGGGAGAGGCCTCTCACCTGCCCCGGGGGCGGCAAGGCCTTCAATCGATCGCCGACCCTGCGGACGCACAGGCGCCTTCCCAACGTGATCGCACGGAGTTGAAGTCTGCAGCGAATCCCACCCAGGACTGGGGGGGATCGTGCCCGTGGGGGGATTGTGCCCCGTTCGAAGACAGTGGGTGAAGCGGGAAGGGAGCGAGGCTTCCTTTCTGCCGGACTGGCCGCTCTCGCTCCCTTTGCTTCCCTTGGGACCGATGCTGTTTGAGGCTGGGACTGCACGTTCCCCGTGCCAAAGATCTGCAGGAGCTGAGGAAGTGCACTCCTTTCACACCGGATGGTAAATCATGTTTGTCCCATCTATTTCAGTCTTAAATACCCTCCGTGACCTGGCCTCCCAGCCTCCTGTGGCAGTGAATTCCACAGATTCACCACTCTCTGTCTGAAGAGGTTTCTCCTTATCTCCGTTCTAAAAGGTCTAAGGCTGTGCCCTCAGCTCCTGGTCTCTCCTACCAATGGAAGCATCTTCCCAATGGCCACAGATAGATCAAAGTCAAATACAATAGCCTCTATTCCATTGAGTGTCCAGCACACTTTATAACACTTTGTAAAATCAGGAGGGCCATTGATGAGGTGAGTGACAGGTGTCTTTTCCCGATAGAATAAAGAATATTCCAGCACAGGAACAGGCCCTTCGGCCCTCCAAGCCTACACCGATCCAGATCCTCTATCTAAACCTGCTGCCTATTTTCTCAGGATCTGTATCCCTCTGCTCCCTGCCCTTTCATGTATCTGTTGAGATACATCTTAAATGACGCCATTGTTCCCGTCCCTACCATCTCCGCTGGCAACACATTCCAGGTACCCAGCACCCTCTGCGTAAAGAACTTTCCATACATATCTTAAATCTTTCCCCTCTCACTTTGAACTCATGACCCCAGGTAACTGAGTCCTCCACTCTGGGGAAAAACATTTCTTGCTATCCACCCTGTCTATACCTCTCATGATTTTGTTGGCCTCAATCAGGTCCCACCTCAACCTCCGTCTTTCCAATGAAAATAATCCTGATGTATTCAACCTCTCTTCATAGTTAGCATCCTCCATACCAGGTAACATCCTGGTGTACCTCCTCTGCACCCTGTCCAAAGCATCCACATCCATTTGGTAATGTGGCGACCAGAACTGTACGTGGTATTCCAAATCTGGCCAAAACAAAGTCTTGTATAACTGTAACATGACCTGCCAACTCTTGTACTCAATACTCTGTCCGATGAAGGAAAGTGTGCCATATGCCGCCTTGACCACTCTACTGACCTGCATTGCCATCTTCAGGGAACAATGGGCCTAAACACACAGATCTCTCTCTACATCAGTTTTCCCCAGGACTTTTCCATTTACTGTATAGTTTGCTCTAGAATTGGATCTTCCAAAATGCATCACCTCACATTTGTCTGGATTGAACTCCATCTGCCATTTCTCTGCCCAACTCTCCAGTCTATTCTCCATTCTGCTGTATTCTCTGACATCCTCTTCACTATCTGCTACTCCACCAATCTTAGTGTCAACTGCAAACTTGCTAATGAGGCAACCTACATCTTCCTCCAAATCATTTAGATATATCACAAACAGCAGTGCTCCCAGCACGGAGCCCTGTGGAACACCACTGGTCACCGTCTCAGTTTTGAGAAACTCCCTTCCAATACTATCCCTGTCTCCTGTTTCCCAACCAGTTCTCTATCCATCTGGCTAGAATACCCTGGACCCCATGTGATTTCACCTTTTCCGTCAGCCTACCGTGGGGAACCTTGTCAAATGCCCAAATAAAGTCCATGTCTATGACATCTGCATCCTTTCCCTCATCAATCAATTTTGTCATTTCCTTGTAGAATTGTATTAAGTTGCTAAGACATGACCTTCCCTGAACAAAACCATGCTGCCTATCACTCATAAGCTCATTTTCTTCCAAATGTAAACAGATCTTATCCCTCAGTATCTTCTCCAGCAGCTTCCCTACCACTGACATCCAGCTCACAGGTCTGTAATTACCTGGATTATCCCTGCGACCCTTCTGAAACAAGGGGAAAACATTATCAATTCTCCAGTCCTCTGGGACCTCACCTGTGTTCAAGGAAGCTGCAAAGATATCTGTTAAGGCCCAAACTATTTCCTCTCTTGCTTCCCTCAGTAACCTGGGATAGATCCCATCAGGACCTGGGGACTTTGACCACCTTAATGCCTTTTTAGAATACCCATCACTTCCTCCTCCTTATGCCGACTTGCCCTAGAGTATTCAAAGATCTATCCCTAACCTCAACATCCACCCTGTCCCTCTCCTCAGTTAAACCTGACACAAAGTACTCATTAAGAATCTTGCCCATTTTCTGACTCCACACACATCTTTCCTCCTTCGTCCTTGAGTGGGCCCACCCTTTCTCTAGTTACCCTCTTGCTCCTTATATATGAATAAAGGACTTTGGGGTTGTCCTTAACCTTGCTCGCTAAGGATATCTCATCGCCCCTTTTAACCCTCTTAATTCCTCATTTCAGATTGGTCCTACTTTCCCGTTATTCTTCCAAAGCTTTGTCTGTCTTCAGTCGCCTAGACCTTATGTATGCTTCCTTTTTCCTCTCAGCAAGTCTCACAATTTCGCCTGTCATCCATGGTTCCTTAATCTTGCCAATTCCATCCCTCATTTTCACAGAGACATCTCTCTCCTGAACTCGAATCAATTCTCTTTAAGAGCATTCCAAATATTGAATATGGATTTTCCTTCAAAAAGCTGCTCCCAATCCACACTTCCCCAGCGCCTGCTGAATTTGGGTATAGTTGGCCTTTCCCCAATAAGCACTCTTCCTTTCGGACCACTCTCGTCTTTGTCCATGAGTATTCTAAACCTTACGGAATTGTGATCCCTATCCCCAATGTAATCCCCACCTGAAACTTCACCCACCTGGCCGGGTTCATTCCCCAACACCAGGTCCAATATGGCCCCTTCCTGAGTTGAACTATTTACATACTACTCTGGAAACCCTCCTGGATTCTCCTTACAAAGTCTGCTCCTCTAACAGTAAGTGAATCCCAGTCAATGTTGGGAAAATTAAAATCTCCTCTCACCACCACCTATCCTACATCTTTCCATGATCTGTTTACATATTTGTACCTCTATCTCACGCTCACTATTGGGAGGCCTGTAGTATAGCCCCAACATTGTTACTGCACCCTTCGTATTTCTGAGCTCTGCTGAAAATGTGTTGCTGG
This sequence comes from Hemiscyllium ocellatum, assembly GCF_020745735.1. NCBI lineage: Eukaryota > Metazoa > Chordata > Chondrichthyes > Orectolobiformes > Hemiscylliidae > Hemiscyllium > Hemiscyllium ocellatum. The sequence goes on along the minus strand of NW_026868164.1, from coordinate 89,111 downwards.
TTAAAGCAGAGCAGGTTAGGCAGCATCTAAGGAATAGGAAATTCGACGTTTCGAGCATAAGCCCTTCATCAGGAATGAGACGAGTTTGCCAAGCAGGCTAAGATAAAAGGTAGGGAGGAGGGACTTGGGGGAGGGGCGATGGAGATGTGATAGGTGGAAGGAGGTCAAGGTGAGGGTGATCGGCCGGAGTGGGGTGGGGGCGGTGAGGTCAGGAAGGAGATTGCAGGTTAGGAGGGCGGTGCTGAGTTGAGGGAACCGACTGAGACAAGGTGGGGGGAGGGGAAATGAGGAAACTGGAGAAATCTGAGTTCATTCCTTGTGGTTGGAGGGTTCCCAGGCGGAAGATGAGGCGCTCCTCCTCCAGCCGTCGTGTTATGTTCTGCCGGTGGAGGAGTCCAAGGACCTGCATGTCCTCGGTGGAGTGGGAGGGAGAGTTAAAGTGTTGAGCCACGGGGTGGTTGGGTTGGTTGGTCCGGGCGTCCCAGAGGTGTTCTCTGAAGCGTTCAGCAAGTAAGCGGCCTGTCTCCCCAATATAGAGGAGGCCACATCGGGTGCAGCGGATGCAATAGATGATGTGTGTGGAGGTACAGGTGAACTTGTGGCGGATATGGAAGGATCCCTTGGGGCCTTGGAGGGAAGCGAGTGTGGAAGTGTGGGTGCAAGTTTTACATTTCCTGCGGTTGCAGAGGAAGGTGCCGGGAGTGGAGGTTGGGTTGGTGGGGGGTGTGGACCTGACGAGGGAGTCACGAAGGGAGTGGTCCTTGCGGAACGCTGATAGGGGAGGAGAGGGAAATATATCCCTGGTGGTGGGGTCCGTTTGGAGGTGGCGGAAATGCCGGCGGATGATACGTTGTATGCGGAGGTTGGTGGGGTGGTAGGTGAGAACCAGTGGGGTTCTGTTTTGGTGGCAGTTGGAGGAGCGGGGCTCAAGGGCGGAGGAGCAGGAAGTGGAGGAGATGCAGTGGAGGGCATCGTCGATCACGTCTGGGGGGAATCTACGGTCCTTGAAGAAGGAGGCCATCTGGGCTGTGCGGTGTTGGAACTGGTCCTCCTGGGAGCAGATGCAGCGGAGACGAAGGAATTGGGAATATGGGATGGAGTTTTTACAGGGGGCAGGGTGGGAGGAGGTGTAGTCCAGGTAGCTGTGGGAGTCAGTCGGTTTATAGTAGATGTCTGTGTTGAGTCGGTCGCCCGAGATAGAGATGGAAAGGTCTAGGAAGGGGAGGGAGGAGTCTGAGACAGTCCAGGTGAATTTGAGGTCGGGATGGAAGGTGTTAGTAAAGTTGATGAACTGTTCAACCTCCTCGTGGGAGCACGAGGCAGTGCCGATACAGTCATCGATGTAGCGGAGGAAATGGTGGGGGGTGGTGCCAGTGTAGTTGCGGAAGATGGACTGTTCCACATATCCTACGAAGAGACAGGCATAGCTGGGGCCCATGCGGGTGCCCATGGCAACTCCTTTAGTTTGGAGGAAGTGGGAGGATTGAAAAGAGAAGTTCTTCGATACACGGAAGATAACAAATGTTCATCAAATTGATTCCTGAGAGGAGAGGATTCATGGATCAGGAGGGATCGAGTCGATTGGCAATGAATTCAATAGGTTTGAACAGAATGATGGGGAATCGCATGGGAACCGATAAAATTCCAGGAGGGATGGGTTCAGATTGTTGGGACATTGGGGCCAGTTCTGGGGGTGGGGGGACTATTACAAATCAGATGAGCTACACCCGGGCCAGACTGGAACCAATATCCTTGGGGGTGCTTTTGCTAATGCTGCTGGGGAGGGTTTAAACTAATGTGGCGGGGGATGGGAAACAAATGAGGAGGTTCGTGGTCAGGAAGGAGGTAGTAACTAAAGCCTGTAAGGAGCGAGATAATAAAGTCAGTGTGACAAAGGGGAAGAGTCACAGGGAACAGATGATGAACACAAAGGGACAGGTGGTCTCAGGTGCATTGGTTTTAATGCGATAAGTGTAGTAGGTAAGGCAGATGAACTTAGGGCTTGGAGTCGTACCTGGGAGGATGATGTTATTGCTAATACTGAGACTTGGTTAAGGGAAGAGCAAGATTGGCAACTAAATATCCCAGGATATCGATGCTTCAGGTGGGATAGAGAGGGAGGTAAAAGAGGTGGAGGAGTTGTATTACTAGTCAGAGAAGCTATCACAGCTGTGCTGAAGGAGGGCACTATGAAGGACTCGAGCAGTGACGTAATATGGGAAAAGTCCTGGGGAAAACTGATGTAGAGAGAGATCTGTGTGTTCAGGCCCATTGTTCCCTGAAGATGGCAATGCAGGTCAGTAGAGTGGTCAAGGCGGCATATGGCACACTTTCCTTCATCGGACAGAGTATTGTGTACAAGAGTTGGCAGGTCATGTTACAGTTATACAAGACTTTGTTTCGGCCAGATTTGGAATACCATGTACAGTTCGGGTCGCCACAATACCAAATGGATGTGGATGCTTTGGAGAGGGTGCACAGGAGGTTCACCAGGATGTTACCTGGTATGGAGGATGCTAACTATGAAGAGAGTTTGAATAGATCAGGATTATTTTCATTGGAAAGACGGAGGTTGAGGGGGGACCAGATTGAGGCCAACAAAATCATGAGAGGTATAGACAGGGTGGATAGCAAGAAATGTTTTTCCCCAGAGTGGAGGACTCAGTTATCTGGGGTCATGAGTTCAAAGTGAGAGGGGAAAGATTTAAGATATGTATGGAAAGTTCTTTACGCAGAGGGTGCTGGGTACCTGGAATGTGTTGCCAGCGGAGATGGTAGGGACGGGAACAATGGCGTCATTTAAGATGTATCTCAACAGATACATGAAAGGGCAGGGAGCAGAGGGATACAGATCCTGAGAAAATAGGCAGCAGGTTTAGATAGAGGATCTGGATCGGTGTAGGCTTGGAGGGCCGAAGGGCCTGTTCCTGTGCTGGAATATTCTTTATTCTATCGGGAAAAGACACCTGCCACTCACCTCATCAATGGCCCTCCTGATTTTACAAAGTGTTATAAAGTGTGCTGGACACTCAATGGAATAGAGGCTATTGTATTTGACTTTGATCTATCTGTGGCCATTGGGAAGATGTTTCCATTGGTAGGAGAGACCAGGAGCCGAGGGCACAGCCTTAGACCTTTTAGAACGGAGATAAGGAGAAACCTCTTCAGACAGAGAGTGGGGAATCTGGGGAATTCACTGCCACAGGAGGCTGGGAGGCCAGGTCACGGAGGGTATTTAAGACTGAAATAGATGGGACAAACATGATTTACCATCCGGTGTGAAAGGAGTGCACTTCCTCAGCTCCTGCAGATCTTTGGCCCGGGGAACGTGCAGTCCCAGCCTCAAACAGCATCGGTCCCACGGGAAGCAAAGGGAGCGAGAGCGGCCAGTCCGGCAGAAAGGAAGCCTCGCTCCCTTCCCGCTTCACCCACTGTCTTCGAACGGGGCACAATCCCCCCACGGGGCACGATCCCCCCCAGTCCTGGGTGGGATTCGCTGCAGACTTCAACTCCGTGCGATCACGTTGGGAAGGCGCCTGTGCGTCCGCAGGGTCGGCGATCGATTGAAGGCCTTGCCGCCCCCGGGGCAGGTGAGAGGCCTCTCCCTGGTGTGTGGAGGCGCCGGTGCGTCTGCAGGTGGGACAGCTGGGTGAAGGGCCTTGCCACACTCGGGGCAGGGGTACGGCCTGTCCCCGGTGTGGACCCGCCGGTGCCTCAGCAGCTTGGAGGACCCAATGAAGGCCTTGCCGGACTTGGGGCAGGAGAACGGCCTCTCCCCGGTGTGACCGCGCCGGTGGATCTCCAGCTCAGAGGGGACTCGAAACCCCTTCCCGCATTCCCCACACTTCCACGGTTTCCCCACGGCGCGGGCTCCCTCCAGGTTCGACGCTCCCTCTGACGTCCCACTCTGCTGCGGGGGGCCGGCTGGCTAACTCTCCGCTCCGGTAAAGCTCCCTCCACCCTCGAACAGCGGCATCTCAGTGCTTTACCAGTCAGATCTCTGGAAGCAGGCGGGACAATCCTCCTTCTCCACTCAAAAGATCGATAAAATTCCAGTCCCAATGAGTCAAGCTGGCTGAGGCAATTAGTTCAAGATATGCAGGTAAATCCTCCTGTGAAAGCCTGTAAATTAGAAAGTCATCGCTGTCAGTATCACGTAGAATCTCAGAGTTTAACAGATCGATTTCACGGAATATTCATTCCACGCCCATAACCCAAAACCTTTGAGTCTCCATCCCACACACTCTCCCTACTGCCGTACCTAATACGCTCCCTCCCAATTTTTCTGATTCCTGACATTTGGCAGATCTAGCACCGAGAAAAGTTAAGAATTAGAACCCCTACATTGTGGAAACAGGCCCTTCGGCCCGACAAGTCCAGACCGACCCTGTGATGAGTATCCCACCCAGACCCATTCCCCTATATTTGCCCCTGATAGGTGCACCTCAGCTCCACATCCCTGAACCCTCTGGACAATTCAGCACGGCCAACCAGCCCTCACCTGCACAAGGTTGGACTGGGGGAGGAAACCAGTGCACTCGGGGGAAACCCACACGGAGAGTCGCCCGAGGCTGGAATCGAACCCAGGTCCCTGGCACTATGAGGCATCGGTGCTACCTACTGAGCCATCATGCCACCCTCATGCAGTTTGCTAACCTAGTTATCTGCCCCCCACCCCTCTCTTTCTACCATATTAACAGACCAAGATGTGGGGGGAGGGGAAAAAGAATCAGAGCAAGAACTTTGCTTTGGTAACAAGACCTAGAACGTGCTCGCTCTGAGGATGACTGTAGTGGAGTCGATCAATACCCAAGTGAGACTGGAGGGACCCTATAGAGGAATACACTTACAGGACTCTGTAGATATGGAGAGGAATGAGTCTGACTAGATTCATCCACACAGTCAGCATTGAGCCCAGTATTCTCCTGTCCTGTAACGGGTATGACTGGAAATACATGACATGTTGTGGTTCTGTTCGTCGAGCTGGGAATTTGTGTTGCAGACGTTTCGTCCCCTGTCTAGGTGACATCCTCAGTGCTTGGGAGCCTCCTGTGAAGCCCTTCTGTGATCTTTCCTTCGGTATGGGATTTTGTACACAATAAGGACTACACAAAACACTACATAGGACAAACAGGAAGACAGCTAACGATCCGCATCCATGAACACCAACTAGCCACGAAACGACACGACCAGCTATCCTTAGTAGCCACACACGCAGATGACAACCAAAATGAATTTGACTGGGACAACACTACTATTATAGGACAAGCCAAACCGAGAACAGCCAGGGAATTCCTAGAGGCATGGCACTGATCCACACATTCAATCAATAAGCACATCGACCTGGACCCAATATACCGACCACTGCAGCGGACAGCTGGAACTGACAATCGGAAGCGGCAGAGACAAACCACTATAAATGCCGGGGAAAAGGTCACAGAAGCGCTTCACAGGAGACTCCCAAGCACTGAGGATGTCACCTAGACAGGGGACGAAACGTCTGCAACACAAATTCCCAGCTCGGCGAACAGAACCACAACAACGAGCACCCGAGCTACAAATCTTCTCACAAACTTTGAATACATAACATGGCTACAACACTATGATATAACTAGAAATAATTATAAATCAAATTTATACAGCCGTAAATAAATACATATTGCATAGTAACACTATGATATATCCCTGTCCAGTATGACTTTTACTGTTCAGTTAAACAAAACTTGAAAGGGTTCAGAAAATGTTTACAAAGATGTTGCCAGGGTTTGAGCTATAGGGAGTGGCTAAGTAAGCTGGGGCTGTTTTCCCTGGAGCATCGGAGGCTGAGGGGTGACCTTATTGAGGTTTATAAAATGATGAGGGGCATGGATAGGGTGAATAGACAAGGTCTTTTCCCTGGGGTGGGAGAGTCCAGAACTAGAGGTGAGAGGGGAAAAGACATAAAAAGGACCTAAGGGTCAACTTTGTCAGTCAGAGGGTGGTGCGTGTGTGGAATGAGCTGCCAGAGGAAGTGGTGGAGGCTGGGACAATTGCAACATTTAAAAGGCATCTGGATGGGAATATGAATGGGAAGGGTTTGGAGGGACATGCTGGCACATCGGACTAGATCAATTTTGGCTATGTGCTCGGCATGCACCAGTTGCACATAGGGTGCCTTTGTGTGCTATACATCTGTATGACTCTCAATGCTGTCCAGGCGGGTCAGCGGTGTTATAACAACAACACTGGACCAGCAATCCAGAGGCCCCAGGCAAATGATCTGGGCTCATGGGTTCAAATACCAGTAAAAACAAACCTTGGGGAAATTAACTTTAAATTTTTTTAAAAATCTGAATTGAAAACTAGTCTCAGTCATTGAGAGAATGAAACTTTTCTGAAAACCTATTTCATTCAATAAAGCTCTTCAGGGAAGGAAACCCGCTAGCATTAACTTGGTGCTGCCTGCATATGATGGCTCACATGCTTGAGTTTTAAAATGCCCCCTAAAGTCTGGCAATCCTCTTGTTTGAAGGGTAGTTAGTTACGAAAACGTTGTAGGCCTTGCCAAAAAAAAAAGCCCACATTCCATGAAGGAGTTTTTCTCGAATGTGACTTCACATCTGCGAAGGGGTCACATCAGAACATCCAGACAAATAAGCACCAAAATGTCTGGTGCTGCAAGAGTACAGCAGGTCAGCCAGCATCTGAGGAGCAGGAGGTTTGACGTTTTGGGCATAACCCCTTGATTAGGAATGTGGGGTGGGCCCAAAGGGACTGAGAGATAAATGGGAGGGAGGTGGGACTGGGGGAAGGGAGCTGAGAATGCTATGGGTAGATGAAAGCAGGGGAAGGAGGTGACAGGTCAGAGAGGAGGGTGGAGCAGATAGATGGGAAGGCAGATGGACAGGTGGGACAGTTCAAAAGAGCAGTCCCAAGTTCGAGGGTTGTATCTGGGATTGGGCTGGGGGTGCGGGGGGGGGGGGGGGGGGGGTGGAAATGAGGAAACTGGTGAAATCAATATTGATCCTGTATGGTTGGAGGGTCCCAATGCAGAGGCATTCTTCCTCCAGGTATCAGGTGGCCTAGGACCCTGCAACCACATGGCATCAACATCGATTTCACCAGTTTCCTCACATTCCCTCCCACCCCAGCTCCAACCCTCCAACTCAGCACCACCCTCTTGAACTGTCCCACCTGTCCATCTTCCTTCCCACCAATCTGCTCCACCCTGTCGCCATCAACCCCCCCAACCTGCATCTACCTTACCCCCAGCCCCACTCCCACCTTCCTATTTATCTCTCAGCACCCTTTCCACCCCACCCCACCCCACCCCCCTCCGCAATTCCTGATGAAGGACACGAGAGAGACACAGACACACACAGAGACAGCGATCTAGACCAATGCATCCAGCATCTGCACCTTTCCTGAGTTCACCTCCTTTCACTTCACTTCCTACAAACCAACAGTTTAATCCCAAAATGAGAAAAGAAATGGAATAGGAGGGGTGAGAAGAGAGGGTGCTGTACTCACAGAGGTTGGTGCAGTCTGGGGTAACACTCAATCTTCATTGAGAGAGAGAGAGAGAGCAGCAGGAGCTCATGATCCAACTTCCGCATTCAGACAATGAGGGGATGCTCTGATTGGTAGGAGGACCAGCCTTCCTTCCGGTCCTCCAAGGCTCCCCATTGGTCATGCCTCCCCGTGTCACGGTTAAGGGAGGGGCACGTGAAGGTAGTGGAGGAGAGAGGTCGCCTGGGCCTCACAAAGACCAGTGCCGCCGCGTGACGCGCGGCGCGGTGGACCAATGGGAAAGGCTGGAACGCCGCACGGGCGGGCGGGCGGTCCGTCAAATCAACGCGCGGCCTCTGTGACGACGGCGGTCCCTCCATTCACGTGACCGGTTGCTCCTGCAGATGCGCCGTTGCGGGGGGGGGGGGGGGGTTAAGGGGAGCTGATGTTGTGTTGGTCTGGAGGGTCCCTGTGTCCAGGAAGAGGTGAGTGTGGCTCAGTCAATGAGCATCAGTCAGATCCTGCTGGAGCATGGGGGGAGGTGGGATATTAGGTACAGCAAGAGTTAAAGAGTGTGTAGGATGGAGATTTACAGCTTTTTTAGGTAATCAGTCCCTTTCTGGACAATACTGGGGGACGGGTAATATCAGACACAGCAGAGTGAGAATTGAAGAAATGTGTGTGTGTCGGGTGGAGATCAGAGCTGAAAATGTGTTGCTGGAAAAGCGCAGCAGGTCAGGCAGCATCCGAGGAACAGGAGATTCGACGTTTCGGGCATGAGCCCTTCTTCAGGAATGAGGAAAGTGTCCTCATTCTTTCCTCATTCCTGATGAAGAGCTTTTGCCCGAAACGTCGATTTTTTTTTTCCCTGCTCCTCGGATGCTGCCTGACCTGCTGAGCTTTTCCAGCATCACTCTGATCTCCAGCATCTGCTGTCTTTTTCGCCTGGAGGTTTTACTAGCTACCTGATGAAGGTGCAGAGCTCTGAAAGCTCGAACTTCTAAACAAATCTAATGGACTACAACCTAGTGATGTGTGATTTTTTTACCTTTGTACACCCCAGCCCAACACTGGCATCTGCATATTGTAACTTGATTTTTTTTTAGGTAAGTTCTACAGAAACTAGAATGATCTGTTCTGAATTCCTGTCATGTGCAGGCAGCAATGACTTTTGTAATCCCCTTTTCACAGGATATGAGAAGAGCAGCTTTGCAGGTAGAGCTCCCCAACTGAGTACCATGTGAAGGTCTGACAGAGCCCCTTGATTCGTGGGACAGGAGAGACGTCCCTCTTTCAGTCCAGAAGGGGAAAATTCTTTGAACGTTTTTGTCTGCTTCAGTAGGCTCTTAAAGTATCATCTTTACCTGAACCACAGGGGCACGTGCCTGAGCCAGTTTGCCCACTGTGGGGAAAGGAAGTCTCAGGAGGCATTCCGCGCGCCATGGAGAAACCGTGGAAGTGTGGGGATTGCGGCAAAGGATTCGGCTACCCCTCCATGCTGGAGATCCACCGCCGTGTCCACACTGGGGAGCGGCCCTTCACCTGCACCGTCTGCGGCAAGGGCTTCACCCGCTCGTCGCACCTGCTGACCCACCAGCGGCTCCACACCGGGGAGAGGCCGTTCAGCTGCTCCGTCTGTGGCAAGAGCTTCTCTCACTCGTCCAGCCTGCACAATCACCAGCGGGTCCACACCGGGGAGCGGCCCTTCACCTGCTCCATCTGCGGCAAGGGCTTCCCTTACTCGTCCACCCTGCTGCGGCACCAGCAGGTCCACACCGCGGAGCGTCCTTCACCTGCTCCGTCTGCAGCAAGGGCTTCTCTCACTCGTCCACCCTGCTGCGGCACCAGCAGGTGCACACCGTCTTTACCTGAACCACAGGGGCACGTGCCTGAGCCAGTTTGCCCACTGTGGGGAAAGGAAGTCTCAGGAGGCATTCCGCGCGCCATGGAGAAACCGTGGAAGTGTGGGGATTGCGGGAAAGGATTCCGCTCCCCCTCCGTGCTGGAGATCCACCGCCGTGTCCACACTGGGGAGAGGCCGTTCAGCTGCTCGGTGTGCGGCAAGGGCTTCACCCAGCTGTCTATCCTGCTGACCCACCAGCGTTTCCACACCGGGGAGAGGCCCTTCACCTGCTCCGTCTGTGGCAAGTGCTTCACCCAGTCGTCCACCCTGCTGACCCACCGGCGGGTCCACACCAGGGAGCGGCCCTTCACCTGCTCCGTCTGCGGCAAGGGCTTCACCGACTCCTCCCACCTGCTGACCCACCAGCAGGTCCACACCGGGGAGTGGCCCTTCACCTGCTCCGTCTGCGGCAAGGGCTTCACCCGCTCGTCCGACCTGCTAACCCACCAGCGGGTCCACACCGGGGAGCGGCCGTTCAGATGCTCGGTCTGCGGCAAGGGCTTCACCTGCTCGTCCGACCTGCTAACCCACCAGCGGGTCCACACCGGGGAGCGGCCGTTCAGCTGCTCCGTCTGCGGCAAGGGCTTCACCCGCTCGCCCGACCTGCTAACCCACCAGCGGGTCCACACCGGGGAGAGGCCGTTCAGCTGCTCGGTCTGCGGCAAGAGCTTCACCCGCTCGTCCACCCTGCTGCAGCACCAGCGGCTTCACACTGGGGAGCGGCCCTTCACCTGCTCCGTCTGCGGCAAGAGCTTCTCTCGCTCGTCCAACCTGCTGACCCACCAGCGGCTCCACATCAGGGAGCGGCCCTTCACCTGCTCTGTCTGCGGCAAGGGCTTCACCCGCTCGTCCAACCTGCTAACCCACCAGCGGGTCCACACCGGGGAGAGGCCGTTCAGCTGCTCGGTCTGCGGCAAGAGCTTTACCCAGTCGTCCAACCTGCTGCAGCACCAGCGGCTTCACACCGGGGAGCGGCCCTTCACCTGCCCTGTCTGCGGGAGGGGCTTCGCTCACTCCCACCACCTGCTGCGGCACCAGCAGGGGCACAAGTGACGGGGCCAGCCGCTGTGAGTCACCGCCCAGGGCTGAACCCTGGGTGGGATGGGGGAGGGTCACTGCAGTTGCTGTGCTCTCATCCCCTTGGCATCCAGTGGCTCTGCGAGCCTGCGACTGCGCATTTCCTCCTGAAGTAGAGATGTACAACACAGAAACAGACCCTTCGCTCCAACTCCTCCATATCCTCAACTAATCAAGTCCCATTTGCCAGCAATTGGCCCTATCCCTCCAAACCCCTCCTTACACAGATACCCAAGTGGATGCCTTTTAAATGTTGCAATTGTACCAGCCTCCACCACTTCCTCTGGCAGCTCATTCCACACGCGCACACACCACCCTCTGTGTGAAAAATGTTGCCCCTTAGGACCCTTTTTAAATCTTTCCCCTCTCACCCTAAACCTATGCCCTCTAGTTCTGGCAAAAGACTTTGTCTATCCCTATCCATGCCCCTCATGATTTTATAAACCTCTCTTAAAGTCAACCCTCAGCCTCCGACGTTCCAGGGAAGACAACCCCAGCCTGTTCAGCCTCTCCCTGTAGCTCAAACCCTCCAACCCTGGCAACATCCTTGTCAATCTTTCTGAACCCTTTCAAGTTTTGCAACATCCTTCCGATAGACCAGAAGTACACATAATACAAAGGAACTTCGATTATCCAGAATTAGATGAACCAGCACGGTGGCTCAGTGGTTAGCGCTGCTACCTCACAGTACCAGGGACCCAGGTTTCATTCCTGCCTCAGGCGACAGACTGTGTGGAGTTTGCACATTCTCCCCGCGTCTGCGTGGGTTTCCTCCTAGTGCTCCGGTTCCGTCCCACAGTCCAAAGATGTGCAGGTCAGGGTGAATTGGCCATGCTAAATTGCCCGTAGTGTTAGGTACATTGGTCAGAGGGAAATGGGTCTGGGTGGGTTACTCTTCGGAGGGTCAGTGTGGACTGGTTGGGCCTGTTTCCACACTGTAAGGGATCTAATCGTCAAGCGACTGAAATACACCCTGCATGTGTCCTTTGGATAATCGAGGTTCCTGTGTATTCCAAAAGTGGCCTAAGCAACGTCCTGTCCAGACCCCAACCCCTATACTCAGTGCTCTGACCAATAAAGTGATCTGCAGAATCTGCGGGACTTGCTTAATCCTGGGAGGTGTTGGGATGAATATAGGTCTCGGGAGGGTAGAACTGTAGTTGTTGCTTGGGGAATCGGGGGGGCGCTGCGAAGCTGTTGTTTGGACTGCTGACCGAAACTGCCTGTGCAGCTGGGCTGCTGTTTACAAGACTGAAACCGTCCACTCCAAGGCCGAGTGAGCTCAATAACAGGCTCTGCTCAGCGCAGCTGCCGAGGCCAAACGAGCTCAATAACAGGCGGCTGGACTGTTGTTTACGAGACTGAGACCGTCTTGTGGATAGCTGCCAAGGCCAAATGGGCCCTGTCACAAGAAACGCTTTGTATGCGAGAGATCACGTAGCTTTGCTTAGAAAAGTATATCAAGGGCGATTTTGTAGGGGGAAGGCAGAATGTGCGCCTTCTCCAGTGAATGCATGGTGATTCACTGTATCAGCTACGATTCTGCAATAAAGCCTGCTTGAGCCAAACAATTGAGCGTCTGTGGTCTCTCCTCCTAAACGAACACGCAAGGACGGGACCCCTGTCCTAACAGTGTCTACACTGGGGAGAGACCGTACACCTGCTCTCAGTGCGGGAAGGGCTTCACCTACTCCTCCAACCTGCGGAGCCACCAGCGAGTTCACGTGCCTTCGCAGGGGGATTGAAGGAGTGACGGTCGAGTACCATTATCGATTGGACTATCAACCCGGTTCCGGGGACTCCCGGGTTTGAATCCCCCCATGACAGATGGCAGAATTGGTATTCGGTCAGAAATGTGGAGTTCGGAATCTAACAATGAGACCGTTTCAGGGAGGGGGTGGTGCGGGGGGAGAAAACCCCCATCTGATTCACTCTCTCCCTTGTTAGGGAAGGGAACTGCCATTGTGGGAAAGAATACACTCAATCGTTCCAGCTGCATCCTTTACCCGGTCTGGCCTACACGTGACTCCAGACCCACAGCAGTCTGGTTGACTCTACACTGCCCTCCCCCCACTGGCAAAGGAGCGGGGAGAAACTTACTTGGAGACAGGGTATGGGTTGAAATTGCTGAGTGAGGCAATACTTCCTCCGGGTTACGGCTGTACTAAGGATCCAGTTACAAAGGGACAACTTGGTGCTGATCAATAGTAAAGACAGTGAGGGGCGGGGGGGTAGGGACAGGGGAGGTGTGGTGTGTGCACTTTCACCTTGAGCTGTTCAAAAAGCAACTACTTTTTCTTTGTCTTTTTGCTGGGAGGGATCTGAAGCTGTAAGAAAGTTGGGTTGCAATAAAGGTTACCTGAACTTACCCCCTGGCTCAGACTCTCATTGAAAGCTTTGAGCTCCAAGAGGTTTTTGTTTTAAAGCTGCTCATTTCTTTCAGCCTCCTGTACTAAGTTTAGAACATAGAACAATCCAGCGCAGAACAGGCCCTTCGGCCCTCGATGTTGCGCCAACCTGTGAGCTATTCTCAGCTCATTCCCCGACACTATCCCAAAATCATCCATGCGCTTATCTAAGGATTGTTTAAATCTCCCTAATGAGGCTGAGTTGACTACCTTAGCAGGTAGGGCATTCCACGCCCTTACCACTCTCTGTGTAAAGAACTTACCTCTGACATCTGTCTTAAAGCTATCACCCCTCAATTTGTAGTTATGCCCTCTCTTGAATAAGGGCACAACATTTGCAATCCTCCAGTCCTCAGATACTAAATCCGTCGATAATGACGACTCAAATATCAAAGCCAAAGGCTCTGCTATCTCCTCCCTAGCTTCCCAGAGAATCCTCGGATATATCCCATCCAGCCCAGGGGACTTGTCTACTTTCACTCCTTCTCGAATTGATAACACCTGTGCGTAACTAACCTTGATCCTTTCGAGTCTAATATCTCGTACCTCATTCTTTTCCTGAGTGAACACCGATGAGAAATGTTCATTTAGCACCTCTCTGATCTCTACAGGGTCCACACTCCACTTCCCACTTCTGTCTTTGACTGGCCCTATTCCTACCCTAATCATCCTTTTATTCCTCACATACCTATAGAAAGCTTTCGGGTTCTCCTTTATTCTATTTGCTAAAGATTGCTCGTGTCCTCTCTTTGCTCTTCTTAACCCTCTCTTTCAATCCTTCCTCGGTGATCTGTAATTCTCTATCGCTTCATCTGTACCATCTTGCCTCATCAACACATAAGCCTCATGGAACAGCATCATAAGATACAGAACTTATATCAAAATATCAAATGTCATGCAATTAATAGAATATATTGAACAAACTTAGATAGTCTTCATCTCTTAGAATGGGTGCGGGCTTTGGTTCATTAATATGTAACAATGTTCTTGAGTTGACTTAAGGTTTTATAAAAAAAAAGACATCTCCGCTCAGACAATGCATTAAAGGTGTGAGATTTGAACCTGTCAGTATTCCAACCTTGAATCAGACTGGTTTTGTTTCCAAAGTCGGAATTTGTAAAATATTAGATTGTGCGCTTTTTGAACAAAATTGAATGTATCTGCAAATATAATTCTGCCAATACAAATTCACCCCAAAGAGTTGTGTGTGAGTGCATGAGAGAGTGTGCATGTGAGTTTGTGTGAGTGTGCGCAGAAGTGTGCGTGTGCATGCTTGGGAAAGGGAAGTGTGAGGGAGTATGAGGCTGAGAGTGTGTTGAGGGGTGTGTGTGTGTCTGTCTGTCTGTCTGAGATAGAGTATGTGTGTGAGAGAGATGCTTAATCAAAGCAAGGGGTTGCATTTTTGCTAAAACAAGGACTTGTACAGATAATGATCGGGCCATGAATCGTGTTAGAGAGCAGACAGACATGGGGGAGGTGGGGGGTCGTGGTGTTCAGGTACATAGTTCTGTGGAAGTTGCATCACTGCTCGACAGAGTGGTTAAGGCGGCATTTCGCAACATTCCCTTCATTGTTCACACCATTGAGTATAGGGATTGGGACATCATATTGAGGTTGTACAGGATGTTGGTGAGGTCACTTTCAGAGTACTGAGTACAGTTCTGGTGGCCCTGTAATAGGAGAATACTATTAGAGAGGGTTTAATAAAGATTTACCAGGATGTTGTAAGGACTGGAGGGTTGAATTATAAGGAGACTTTATTCACTGGAGCACAGGAAGTTGGGGGTGACCTCATTGAGGTTGATAAATTCATGAGGAGTGGAGGCAAGTGAATAGCAAATGGCTCTTGTTTAGCGTAGGAAAACTCAAAACTCGGGGGACTTTTTTTTAATGTGAGGAGAGAGATTTAAAAGGAACCGGAGGGGCAACATTTTGAAAGAGGGTGATTTGCATGTGGAATGAACTTGCTGAGGATGTGGTCGATGCAGGTACAGTGACAACATTGAAACAGCATTTGGATGGGTACATGAATAGAAAGGTTTAGAGGGATATGAGCCAAATGCAGGCAAGTAGGACTGGTTCAGTTTGGAATCCTGGTCGGCATGGACGAATTAGACCGAAGTGTCTGTTTCTGTGCTGTATACCTCTATTGAAACCAGTCAAATTCTGAAAGGGGCTTGACAGGATAGATGCAGATAAAATGCCCCTTTGTGGGGAGGGTCACAGAATCCCGACAATGTGGAAGTGGACCATTCAGCCCATCTATTTCACTCTGGCCTCTGAACAGTATCCCACCTATATCCAACCCCTTACGCCGTATTTTCCATGGCCAATCCACCCTAACCTGTATATTCCTGGTCACTATGGGTAATTTAGCACGGCCAATTCTCCCTAACCTACACTCTAATCTGTAAATTACCTTCTCAAGAATGTAATTTAAATGCAGAGTTTTTCTAAGAAAAATGTCAGTTTGACTCAACATTGGAACACAGACAGAATTCACACCTATTGTCTCTACTTATAAATAGAGTAACGTCTCTTCGAAATGTAGATTCATTTAGATATAACTGCGTCACTTTACATATTAAGACATCCCTTTGAATGTGCCACATCCCTTTGAAATGTAATCTTGTCCATTTACATCCCTGTATTTGCGGAAATACCCGTTAAAATGTCCATGTCCCTTTAAAATGCAGATTGCCCCCTTTAGATATGAGGCCGTTCCGTTAGATGTCGGAATATCTGTTTAAATGGAGCCGTGAGCTTTCCCAATGTAGACAGGGCTCCTCGAAACGTGGCAGTGTCCCCCCTGCAGCTGCAGAGCGAGACAGGAGAGTTTGTTTTTGTGAATGAGCAGTTGTAGCGCGAGGTGGCTGTTGCTTGGTGACGGTGAGGCTCCCCCGGCCCCGCCCATCCCCCGTGCAGACGTCACGCGGGGGTGAAGGCGGTTGGGAGGAGAAGTCGCTCGAGCGGGGAAGCGGCGGCCGTTAGGAAAATGGCGCCGTGCGGCCCGGGGCAGACCCCCGTCACTGGTCACCGCCGCCTTCCTGGTGCAGCTGCTGTGTCACGGCCACACCGGCCGGCTGTACAGCAGGCAGGAGCCGGTGACCATTCTGGAGGCGGATGGGGTTAAGGGCCTGTTTGGGAACTGGTCGGCCGCCTGGGTGGTGGAGTTCTACTGGTCGTGGGGCGGCCCCTGTGTCAACTATGGGGCCACCTGGAAGGTACTGGGCCCGGGAGGTGAAAGGTGAGGCAGGTTGTGGGGGGGACGGAGGGGAAGGAATGTGGGGCCTGTCCTGTCATAGTCACATTTTACACTCACTTTCCATCTGCTTTTACTGGCGCTTGTGCTGTTTACCCCTCACTGTTTGTTTTAATCCTTGTGCTGTTTACCCTTTGTTGTTACTTGTGCAATTGCTGAGGGTAGTGTGTAAATACTAGTGAAGGATACTATGCACCAGCATGTATGTGTTCCTTAGTCATTCAAGGGGCAGGACCTGTTGAAAATGGTTAGTAAAGCATATGCTGCACTCAGCCTTGTTAACATGGATTTGGTTTGTTATTTGGAAGAATATACTTTTTATTTAGAGTCATAGAGATGTACAGCACAGAAACAGACCCATTTGGTCCAAGCCAACCAGATATCCTAAATTAATCTAGTCCCATTTGCCAACACTTAGCTCATATCCCACTAATCCCTTCCTATTCATGTACCCATTCAGATGTGTTTTAAATGCTGCAATTATACTGGCTTCCATTATTTCCTCTGGCAGTTCATTTCATACATGCACCACCCTCTGCATGGAAAAGTTGCCCCATGGGTACCTTTAATATCTTTCTGCTCTCACCCTAAACCTATGCCCTCTAGTTGTGAACCTCACCCCTACACTGACGAAAAGACATTTTCAAAAAAAAGTGAGTAGCCAGACAAAATGCAAAAGCTATAAAATGTTGGGCCACATGGGGGAAAAAGAACTGTGGCTCTACCCTTTATTTCTCCTCTCGGTATTTGAATTCTTAACATCTGTCAATAACACCAGCATTGCCGCAGAGCATATTGTGTCTGCTCCTTGGTGTGAACAACAGCGCACCTGCCTGCTGGTGTCACCAACACATTATCCATGCTCCTCGCTATCAGCAGAAAAGGCAGCATCACTTATTTCTGTTCCTAAAGGTCTTCCCTTTATTCTTAAAGCTGTGCTCTCTGGTCCTAGTCTCTCCTACCAATGGAAACATCATCTTCCCAATGTCATTGCACTGTGGGGATGAAGCCCTACCCTGTCCGGTAATTTCTGCTGGTAAGAGAGACTAGGCCTCCAGGTTAGAGGGAGTAGCTTAACTGCTTTTCCCAGAGGGTCGTGAATCTATGGAATAGTCTAGATTAGTGGTGCTGGAAAAGCACAGCAAGTCAGGCATCATCCGAGGAGCAGGAAGATCGATATTTTGGACAAAAGGCCTTCATCAAAATCTATGGAATACTCTGGCCAAAGGAAGCAATAGAGGTAGCTTCATTAAGTACATTCAAGACCCAGTTAGGTGGGTTTTTGCCTGGCAGTGGAATTAAGGGGTTCCTTGTGATGGTGTAGGGAGGAGGAGATGAGACGATGGATAGATCAGCCATGGTCTTCATGATTGCGGAGCAGGCTCACTTGTAGCAACTGGAGTGAATCCAGGGAGGGAGCAGACTTTGCGACCTCAGGTATGTACTTTGGTTACCCAGGTGAGGAGGGACATTAGGACAGGCTGGGACTGTTTCCCATAGCGTGCCAGAGTCTGAGGAGTGACCTTATACACTTTTATATCGTCATGAGGGACATGGATAGGGTAAATAGACATAGTATTTTCCTTTGGATGGGGGAGCACAGAACTAGAGGATAATAAGTTTAGGATCGAGAGTGTGGTGTTGCAGCAAGTCAGGCAGCATCCCAGGAGCAGGAAAATCAACGTTTTTGGGGAAAAGCTTTTCATCAAGAAAACGTGTGTGTGAGTTTGTGTATAAGACTGTGCATCAATGAGTGTGTATTTGCATGTGTACATGCTTGATAACGTGTGATTGCGATGGAGAATGAGCCTTCGAGAGGGTGTGTGTGTTGAGAGGATGGTGTATGTGTATGTCTGAGAGAGAGCGTGTGTATGATGGAGGGGTTGCATTTTACTAAAATAAAGGAGGGCAAGACTTGTACAGGTAATGTTAGAGCCTGGGTCGTGTTGTAGAACAGAGACCTAGGGGTGTTACATCATTGATAGACGGGGGTGAAGAAGGTGTTTTGCACGCTTGCCTTCATTGTTCACATAAGTAAAACCTACCTCTTGCAAAAATGCCATCCCATATTCCCAATTCCTCCGCCGTATCTGCTCCCAGGAGGACCAGTTCCACCACAGAACACACCAGATGGCCTCCTCCTTTAGAGAACGCAATTTCCCTTCCCATGTGGTTAAAGATGCCCTCCAACGCATCTCGTCCACGTCCCGTACCTCTGCCCTCAGACCCCACCCCTCCAACCGTAATAAGGACAGAACGCCCCTGGTGCTCACCTTCCACCCTACCAACCTTCACATAAACCAAATCATCCGCTGACATTTCTGCCACCTCCAAAAAGACCCCACCACCAGGGATATATTTCCCTCCCCGCCTTCCGCAAAGACTGTTCCCTCCATGACTACCTGGTCAGGTCCACCCCCCACCCCCCCCTTACAACCCACCCTCCCATCCTGGCACCTTCCCCTGCCACCGCAGGAACTGCAAAGCCTGCGCCCACACCTCCTCCCTCACCTCCATCCAAGGCCCTAAAGGAGCCTTCCACATCCATCAAAGTTTTCCCTGCACATCCACCAATATTATTTATTGTATCCGTTGCTCTCAAGGCAGTCTCCTCTACATTGGGGAGACTGGATGCCTCCTAGCACAGCACTTTAGGGAACATTTCTGGGACACCCGCACCAACCAACCACACCGCCCGTGGCCCAACATTTCAACTCCCCCTCCCACTCTACCGAGGACATGGAGGTCCTGGGCCTCCTTCACCGCCGCTCCCTCACCACCAGATGCCTGGACGAAGAACGCCTCATCTTCTGCCTCGGGACACTTCAACCCCAGGGCATTAATGTGAGCTTCAACAGTTTCCTCATTTCCCCTTCTGCCACCTCACCTTAGTTCCAAACTTCCATCTCATCACTGTCCCCATGACTTGTCCTACCTGCCTATCTTCTTTTCCACCTATCCACTCCACCGTCTCCCCCCACCGTCCCGACCTATCACCTTCATCCCCTCCCCCACTCACCTATTATACTCTATGCTACTTTCTCCCCATCTCCACCCTCCTCTAGCTTCAGGCTCTCTGCCTTTATTCCTGATGAAGGGCTTTTGTCCGAAATGTTGATTTTACTCAGCTCCTCAGATGCTGCCTGAACTGCTGTGCTCCTCCAGCACCACTAATCCAGAATTCATTGTTCACCTGCTGAGTACAGGGGTTGGGACATCATGTTGGAGATGCACACAGAAAGTACTTTACTCAGAGGGTGATAGATGTCAGGAATGCATTGCCAGCAGAAGTAGAGACCCGGACGGTAGATTCATTTAAGGTGCATCTTGGGGGGTGCGTGGGGGGGAGATATCCAAGATGGCAGCGACCCAGCAAGTCTGAGTCTGTAGTGCTCTTCCCAAGCCTCAGGCAAAGTGGGCTGTCTGCCTCCACCACACCTGCCAAATTATTTAAATAGCTTTCATTTAAATACAGCTAGTTATTTTGCACCAAACTTGAGCAGTTTCATGCCCCGTTAAAATGACTAAAGGAAACAATGCTCGCAGTACATAGGAACCGCTCCCCAGCTGCAGCAGAGGCGTCTGCAGCTGCCCCAGGGGACTTAACTATGGTGGCGAACCTTGTTGCAGTGATTTCTAAGTTTGAAGAGAAGATCGACCCCTTCATAGAAGAGTCCAGGAACAGGTGGGAGTCGCTCTCGGTCGCGCTGCAGAAGCACGACTGAGATATTAAAAGAATCGAACGTCGAGTTTGAGAGGCGGAGCCAAAGGCCGCGACTTCCGAGGCTGCTGCAGAATCAGCCGTGGGTCGGGTCCGGACTCTCGAACAGCAAGTCCGGGCCTTGGAAGATCATGTCAACGTAAAAATATTTGTTTGCTGGGCCTTCCCGAACGGGAAGAGGAAGGCCAGCTTACAATGTTTCTGGAGCAGTGGCTTCCGCAGTTATAGAATCTGGAGGCTGGATCAGGCCAGGTCAGGGTAGAATGGGCCCACCGGGTTGCAATACACAAGCCTGGCTTGGACCAGCGCCCCCACCTGGTCCGGTTCCAACTGCAATGCTTTAAGGAGAAGCAGATGCTCCTGGAAGCTTCCAGAAATCTTGGGAAAGATCCCCAAGCCTTGATTTACAAAGGACCCAAGATTATGCTGTTTCAGGACTTTTCCCCAGCTCTGCTCCAGAAGAGGAGGGCGTTTAAGGGATTTAAACATTCAGTACTCCCTGCGCTAACCAGCGGCGCTACGTTTTAGCCGTGAAGGGTCAGTGTATAACTTTGGATCACTGGAGAAGGCCAAGGAAGTTTTGGACTCTCTTAGATAAATTGTAAGAGTTAACTAGTGTGGTGAATGATGTTGTTCTGCCCTCCCCCTTCTCCGGTTCACCCTTTTTTTTCTTTTATAACTTTATTGTTTAATATTATCTCCAGGGAGTGGGGGGTGTGTGGCTTATTTGTTCTCCACTCAGCGATTTTCCCCTTTTTTTTTGTAAGTATATATAGGCCGGGTGGTCTAGTAGATTTAGGTGAGGTGGGGTCTCTGCTTTGTCTTATTTTTTTCTCTTTTAAAGCTGGGTTATTTCCCCCTGTCATTTTGTATTACCATAATTAATTATTATCTGCTGAGACTGTAATTTTATAGTTTTATATGTTTATACCTGGTATTAACATCACCAAATACATCTAGGTATTGGGGTGGGTGGGTGGGGAGAGGAGGGTAGGTTACTCACTGTTAACTTTAGCTTGGTCGTACACTTGAATTTTCTTCGCTTTATTATGGGGTGCCTGGGTCGAAGGTGGGGCACTGGTCGGGAGAGGATATGATGGGTTTTCAGAAAGGAAGTGATTTCCCCGGACACGAGGGGGAAAATCTCCGTTTAAATGTTATGTTTTTTTTTATTTTGAAATAGTTTTTTTATTATATTAGTGTGAGTGTAATAAAGAATCTCTATTTTTGTGAATTTTCTATGGACCATTCTTGGGGTGTTTTGGATGGTGTTTCTCCTCCGGGGGGTCTCGGACTTGCCTGGACGATTATGGTGAGTCATTCGATTAAATGGTGCACCTGGAATGTCAAGGGGAGTAATTCTCCAATCAAAAGGAAGAAAATATTATCAAACCTCAAAAAAGAAAGGGTTGATATAGCTCTTCTACAGGAGATCCATTTATTGGATAGAGGACATTTGAAATTACAACAGAGTGGATTTGATCAGGCCTTCTTTTCTTCCTTCAGCTCAAAATGTAGGGGAGTAGTCATTCTTATTTGGAAGAATCTTCCTTTCAAAATCCGAAGTCAGATAAAAGATGAATCTGGACGATATATACTAATTGAAACCCTTATAAATGGAGAGGAATATGGGATTTTAAACCAGTATTGTCTCCCGGCGCATCATTTCAAATTTATAACGGAAGTCTTCTCCATACTGATGGCTCTCGGTGTTCGTCATACAATTATAGGGGGAGACTTTAATTGCATTATGGAGCCAGAAATAGACAGGATTCCCAAGAGTACTGCGGGTGGATCCCCCCGATATAGACAATTGGCGGATTTGAATCAAGAATTAGGATTAGTAGATGTGTGGAGGTGCCTCCACCCACAAGGCAGAGATTTCTCTTTTTACTCTAATCCACATAAATGTCACACTAGAATTGACATTTTTTTGCCCCCTTGACTTCTTTAAATTCCATATCATCCTGTAAAATAGGTGATATGATAATTTCTGATCACGCTGCTGTGTACGTGGAAATCAAGGCTACGAACAGTGAGGCATCCCCCTGACATTGGCATATGGATTCCTTCTTAATGAAGGATAGTAAATTTGCAAAATATTTTTCTTGAATTTAAAGCTTTCTTTGAAATCAATTCAGGTACGGCTAGTAATCCGTCAATGACGTGGGAGACTATTGAAGCTTATGCGCGAGGTCTGACCATTTCATACATTGGAAAGGGAGAACAACAGCGTCTACTTGAGGCTCGCTTAAAAGCAGCTGAAACAGCATACGCTGACCAACCTTTTGTTGCCAAATTACAAAGAATTACGGCCCTTGGGACAGCTCTGAATACCATGCTCACCCAAACGGGAAATATTTGCAAAACAAAGATTATATGAATTTGGCGATTAAACTTGGTAGATGCTTAGCATTTCTCGCAAGGAAGAAAAGGGCCCTTCAAGCTATCACGGCTATCAGGGAAAATGGTGGTTCTCTGACTCATGATCCTAAAAGGATCAACACAATCTTCAGAAAGTTTTATTCTGATTGCAGGATTGTGAAGATAGAGCCAGGAGGATGCAGTCCTTTTTTAAAAGCCTGGCCTTTCCGGACTTAACCCCGGAATAGGTATTGGTCCTGAATGCTCCCCTAACAACCCAGGAAATACTTGATGCAATCAGGCAATTTCAGAGTGGTAAGGCACCTGACCCAGAGGGCTTTCAGGTTGAATTTTACAAAGAGTTCACAGAAGTATTAGCTGGCCCACTTATGGACGCATGTAACTACACAAATAGTCAGGGCTGCCTCCTGCCTTCACTGAAAGAGTGAATATCTCCCTTATTCTCAAAAAAGGAATGGATCCAGAAGATTGTGCATCTCGCTAACTGTAGATTTTAAAGTTCTCTCTCAAACATTAGCATTGAGGTTAGAGAGGGTACTGCCATATATCATAAAAGAGGAGCAGACTGGGTTTATTAAGGGCCGTAGATCATCTGGTAATATTAGAATAGTAGTCTGATTGGACGCGGAGAAGGCATTCGACAGGGTTGAATGGTCATACCTGTTCTATACATTGGAAAGGTTTGGTGTTGGAAATGTATTTGCCAAATGGATCTCAACACTGTATAATGATCCCAAAGCAGTTGTGATCACCAATGAATTAGGCTCAGATAGCTTCATTATGGGTAGGGGCTGCTGTCAGGGATGTCCCCTCTCACCTTTGCTATTGACGCTAATAATTGAGCCACTGGCGAAAGCGATACAGGCTGACTCTAATATAAAGGCCTCGAGGGTTGGTACAGGAAAACATAAAATTACCCTATATGCAGATGATGATCTCCTTTTTCTTAGTAATCCTCTGATGTCCGTGCCTCACTTAATCCAAGTTATTAATACAGTTAGTGCATTTTCAGGCTACAAAATTAATTTTTCAAAATCGGAGGCCATGCCTCACTAGTATGTCCCACTTATTGGATGGATCCCACTTCCCCTTTCGGTGGTCTCTGGAGGGTTTCTTATACTTAGGCATTTTTATCACTCCAGTATCAATTTTGTGCATCTATTGGAAAGGGTAAGACAGGGCCTTCAATGTTGGGACGACCTTCCAATTTCCTGGCTAGGTAGAATAGCCCTAATTAAAATGAATGTCTTGCCTCATCTCTTATACCCTATGAGAATGCTTCCGGTGGTGCTGCCGAGGCCGGCACTGCGCAGATTGTATGGTTGGCTGGGTTCTTTCATCTGGAATCCTAGACAGCCCCTCATTAAGCTAAGGAAGCTACAGCTTTCACAGGCAAGAGGGAAGGGCTGGATTTTCCATACTTCAGGATGTATCAGTTAAGTTCCTTGTTAAGCTACATAGCCGATTGGGTCACATCTGAACCGCAATCAATCTGGATGGACATCGAGGCTTCTCAAGTACAGTGCCCTATTATTAACCTCTTATTTTTAGATCAGATGAAAATCACTACGGACCACTGTAGAAACCCTACAGTACTAAATACAATTAAAGCTTGAAATATAATGCAGCAAAACGAGGGTAATTCACATAAAACATCCCCCTATACTCCTATAGTGGGGGCATGGGGTTTTCAACCGGGGCTTACAGATGCCACATCCAGATCCAGGGGGCTCTCCTGTTTAGGGGATCTGCCTGAGAAGGGGGTCCTGATGTCTTTTGAACAGCTGCATCAGAAATTTGGATTACCTAATGGAGACCTCTTTCGATACTTTTGCATTCTAGACTACATACAGAAGACGACTACGTTATTAGATGTTCTCTATAAATCAGATAGAGAACGTAGAGTGTTGTGGCCAATGGGTGTACCCTCGGTCAGAACTCTTTATCATTTATTACGTGATGAAGTGTCGGAAGATATGGACTGTCTGCTTAGAACATGGGATCAGGATTTGGGGCTGGAAATTTCTACAGAAATGTGGAATGACATCTGGGAAAATGCCAAAAAAAATCTCCATTTGTAACAGAACCCCGGCCATTCAGTTAAAGATACTTCAGAGGGGCCATGTGGCACCGGAAGGATTGGCAAAATTTAGGGCAGGAGCATCTCCCATGTATCCCAAATGTAAAACAGGTGGGCGTTCTTACACACCGTTTATGGACATGCCATAAGATCTGCAAATACTGGACCATAGTAGTAAACACCCTGACAGAAATCTTGAACGGAAATTACAGTAGATCCAGTATCTCCTCTTCTGGGCTTCTTGAGCTGACCTTCTCTGGCTGTGCACAGGAGGAAATTATTTTCCATTCTCTCCTTCTATGCAAGGAAAAATATCTTAGTAAACTGGGTGGCAGAGGGCCCTCTAGGACTTCCGAATTGGCACAGATTAATCATGGAATGTATTCCCCTTGACTTCCTTACAAATATGGTGCACCAAAAAATTGAATTATTCTATAAAATATGGCAGCCCTTTTTAAATTCCATCAATACAGATATTTCGGCCATTCTTTGAAGGGCTTTCATCTAGTTGAGGTAGCAGTTCTGGCTGGTCTGGGGCCCCTTGGGAGAGGAATCCCGCATGATTACGGTTTTATTGCGACTTATGTTAACTCATTATGAGCGTGTACTTCACTACTTAATTACTATGTTATCCTTTTTTCTTTTGAATAATGTAAGATATTTGATCATACACTCTGGTTAGTTATAGGTTAGGTTAGTAGTTAGTTGAGTTTTGTTTTTTTTCTTTTTTTTCTCTATCTCTTTTTGTTTGACAGGTTTTGGCTATTTTATTTAAGATTTAATTGTATATTAGTGTTTGTACTTGTGTTTTTTTATTTGTAAACTTGTAAAAACATGTTAAATTTTCAATAAAAAATATCTATAAAAAGAAAAGGTGCATCTGTCTAGATGCACGAGTAGGTGGAGAGCAGCGGGATACAGATTCAGGAATTGCGCGATAGGTTTAGACAGGGGATTTGGATTGGCTTAGGTTTGAAGGGCTGAAGGGCCTGTTTCTGGATTGTAAATTTTCTTTGTTCTATGTTGAGGTTGTACAGGATGTTGGTGAGGCCATATTTTTGGAGTCCTGAGTACAGTTCTGGTCACCCTGTAATAGGAAGAATGCTATTGGAGAGGGTTCGGTAAAGATTTACTTGGATGTTGCCAGGACTGGAGGGTTTTAGTTATAGGGAGAGGCTGGGACTTTTTCACTGGAATGGAGGAGGTTGAGGGATGACCTTATTGAGATTTGAAAAATCATCAGGGGTGAGGGTAAGGAGAATAGCAAGGGGCATGCGCGGTTATGTCGAGCCGTGGGGTGGGAAGGTGAAACAAAATTGTGGCTCTATCCTTTTTTCCTCCTTTTGGCATTTGGCCAGTTGAATGTGTCAGTTACACCAGTATATCTACAGAGCCTACTGTGCGTGCTCCTCGGTGTCAGCAAGCACTGCGCATGTTCACCAGTGTCTGCAAAAAAACTGCACATGCTTCTGTCTGTCTGTAAAAATGGTGCATGAATTTCATTTGTCGGACCAATGAGGAGCACTGGAACACCGGAAGGAGAAGCCTGGTCCTCCTACCATTCAGAACAGCCCTATTGTCTGAATCTGAGACGTCGATTTTCCTGCTCCTCGGATGCTGCCTGACCTGTGGTTTTCCAGCACCACTCTAATCTTGACCCATGAGCTTCTGAAGCTGCTGCTGCCGCTCATCCCTCTCTCTCTGAATGAAGATTGAGATTCATCCAAGATTGTAATTTCCTTCCTCTGTCCAACTGCACTCTCTTCTCTCACTCCCTTTTCTATTTCTTTTATTTTCATGCTGCGATCCAATTGTTGACTTGCAGCAACTGAAAAGAAAGGGAGTGAATCCAGAAAGAGGCCAGACTCTGGAAAAGCTGGTCCAAGTCTGTGCCTCAAACACCTGACATGTGCAGTACCACAGTGTGAAGTTATAGCCTTTGCTGTGGAAAAAACATCACAAATGAGGTGTATTGTTTAAATGGTGACATATTGGGAAGTGGAGAAAGTGAGGACTGAAAATGCTGGAGATCAGAGTCAAAATATGTGGCGCTGGAAAAGCACAGCAGGTCAGACAGCATCCAAGGAGTAGGAAAGTTGACATTTCAGATACGAGCCCTTCATCAGGAAAGATGTGTGAATATGCAAAGGGGTCTCAGCGTCCTCCTACACCAGTCACTGCCAGTTGTCAGACAGGTGCAGCAAGCTATCAGCAAGGCAAGTGATATATTAGCAATAGGAATTTAGGTTAATGGTGGGGATGCCTTCCTGCAGTTAGGGGGTCATGGAATATATTCAAGGCTGAATTCATATCATTTTTGAACAACTGAGAAGTGGATGGTTATTGGGGAAGGCAAGAAAATAGTTTTAAGGCTAGTACAGAACAGTGACAGTCATACAGCATAGAAACACACCCTTCAGGTCAACTAATCCATGCTGACTATATTCACAAATTAAACTAACCCCACCTGCCTGTGTTTGGCCCATATCCCTCCGAACCTTTCCTATTCACTTACTGATCAAAATGTATTTTAGACATTGTAACTATTCATTCCACACACCAACCACTCTTTTTTTTAAAAAAGAAAGTGCTCCTCATGTCTTTAGACTAGTTCTACTCTCACTTTAAAAGTTTTCTCCCTAATCTTGAAATGACACCTGCCATTCACCTCACCTATACCCCTCATGACTTTTTAAACCTCTCTAAGGACATCTCTTAACCTCCGATGCTCCAGTGAAAAAAGTTTCAGCTTCTGCATCTCGATGTAGGGAGATCCATATCCATTTGTGATCTGTTCAATGCTGGTGCAGGCTTAAAAGACCAAATGGCTGACTCCTGCTCCCAATTCTGTGTCTTGGACAGCAAGAGACTATAAGACATAGGAGCAGAAAGTAGGCTATTCAGCCCATCAGGTCTGCTCATACCATTCAATTGTGGCTGATCAGTTTCTCAGCGCCATTCTGCTGCTTTCTCCCTGTCACCCTCGATTTCCTTCAATACTCAAGAACTTAGCTATCTCAGTCTAAATATCCTCAGTGACCTGGCCTCTGCAGTCTTCTATGCCAATGAATTCCATAGATTCACCATTCTGACTGAAGAAGTTTCTCTTTATCTCCATTCTAAAAAGTCTTCCCATTGCTCTAAAGCTGTGCCCTCGGGTCTTAGTTTCTCCTATCAATGGAAACATCTTCCCAACATCCACTCTGTCTAGGCTGTTCAGTATTCTGTATGTTTCAATTAGATCTCCCCTGAGTGTGGGCCTGTTAATCAGCATGAACCAGACCCTTCAGGATGAGGTACAGCAGGGATTAGGTTCAGCAAATTGAAAATGGAGGGAGTGTGTGTGGGATGGAGATCTTCAGCTTCTAAGGAATAAGAGAGGAAAGAGTTCACTTTAAATTAGAATTGATTGGATGGGCTGATAGGCTAAGGAGGGGCAGATGGAGTTGAACTTAGAGAAATGTGATGTGTTGCATTTTGGTCAAGCAAGCGGGCAGGACTTAGACACGGGGAGTGTTGCAGAAGAAAGAGACCTTGGATTGCATGTTCATAGTTCCTTGTAAGTGGAGTCGCAGGTAGACAGGATAGTGACGATGATGTTTGGTATGCTTTCTCTATTGGTCAGAGCATTGAGTGAAGGAGTTGGGAGGTCATATTGCAGCTTCACAGGACATTGGTTAGGCCACTTGAGGAATATTGTGTGTAATTCTGATCTCCATCCTATGGAAGGATATTGTGAAACTTGAAAGGGTTTGGAAAAGGTTTATAAGGCTGGTGTCAGAGTTGGAGAGTTTGAGAGAGAGGGAGAGGCTGAATAGGCTGAGGCTGTTTTCCCTTAGTGTTGGAGGCTGAGGGGTGACATCATAGAAGTTTATAAGGGGCATGGATAGGGGTGAAAAGCCAAGGTCTTTTCCTCCGGGTAGGAGAGTCCAAAACAAGAAGGTAGAGATTTGGGCTGAGGGGGCAAAGATTTAAAAGGGACCTGAGGGACCACTTTATCTTAGAGGGTTTTGCATATATGGAACGAGCTGACAGGAAGTGGTGGAGGCTTGTACAATTACAATATTTAAGAAGCATCTGGATGGGTACATGAAGAGGAAGGGTTTTGAGGAATATGGGCCACATGCTGGCAACTGGAATAGATTGATTTCGGATATATAGTTGGCATACAGGAGTTGGGTGGAAGGATCTGTTTCTGTGGTGTATGACTCTAACTGTCTTCAGTGAAAGCAGAAGTGTGGTTTTGAAGACCGGGCTTTCAGAGCAGCCTTCAAAGATGTTTTGCCCTGACTGGGACCGGAAGAAGATACAAGGAAATCTTTCATTTGTGAGACAGCAAGCAACTAAGTGAGTACATCTGGGAATTTGGGAGAAAGTGGGAATTCATTGCACTTTGAGGGTGAAGCCCTACCCTATCCCATCATTTCTGCTGGTGGCTGAGACTAGGCCCCAAGCTTTGGGGGAGTAGATTTAGGACAGAGATGAGGAGGAGGAAGTGAGGGCTGCTGCTTTTCCCAGAGAGTCGTGTATCTGTGGAATTCTCTGACCGAGGAAGCAGGCTCCAAAATGCCCCGGTCCTAACTCTTCGACTTGACATACCCATGACTGTAAGCTTTGAAGTGTTTTGGTTAACCGATGCAAATATTTCCCACTTGTCCAACAATCCAGCGTCAGCTGTTTCAGTCATTGAGATGGTTTTGATTCATCTACTAAATAAATCTACTCTTATTAGACAATATTCATGACAATGTATGGGAGGTGATACTATATGAGCAATTTGTAGCCAAGTAAAAAAGGCCAACCAGGCCAGGAGGTGGTTAACAAACCCAGGGCATCCCTCTTAGAGTATGCATCTTGTTTGTTTACAAATTAAACAGGCTTCAGATCTTTTCCTAGCTGCTTTCTGAAAATCTGGGTGCTACCAGGTTTGTGAGTGTTAACAATAATGTACATCATCAACTGAAGTAGGCAGCAGCCTAAAAATGTGTTGCTGGAAAAGCGCAGCAGGTCAGGCAGCATCAGAGGAGAAGGAGAATTGACGTTTCAGGCAGAAGCCCTTCTTCAGGAATGAGGAGGGTGTGCCAAGCAAGCTAAGATAAAAGGTAGGTAGGAGGGACTAGGCAATAGGCAGCAGCAAAAAATGAACACAAACCAGTTCAGCAAGGGTCACCCACATTTTGGTTTGTGTATTGAGGGAGTACCCTTTGAGGCCCTTGCGATATCAGTACCATACCCAGGGTAATGTGCATTGAAACCAGATTATGTAGTGTTAACTTTTCTGCAAACTTCTGCCTGTGTGTGTATCTCTGTAACATTTTGCAACTTTCTTCATATCTCAGTTTGTCAGCTTTTGTTTATTCCTTCCTTTCAAGGCTAACGAAGCACACGCTTTCCAGAACAGTCCAAATTAGGGAGATGAGCCTCCTAAGTCCTGGCTATGACACATAGCTGCTTAACCAAGTGTGCAAACTCTCAATATCTGTCAGCCGTCCCATTTGCAACTCAAACACTGTTTTCAAAGTAAGTTGTTCGTGTCTCTGCATGAGTCCACAACCCGGTGAAATACAACGGAGTCTTTAATGCTTTCCCAATGTGTCCGGTGCCAAATTCATTCAAGTCTGAATGTCCTGAAGCGAACAATTATACTTCAGATTTCTACTACCCAATTAAAACTAATGTTGGGCACTCTAATGGATCGGGGGCATTTTATATAAATAATTATTCCCTCCGGTGTGGAAACGGCCCTTCAACCTAAAAAGTCCACACCGACGCTCCGAAGAGCAACCGACCCAGACCCATTCCCCTACACTCACCCCTGACGAATGCACCTAACACGACAGGGCAATTAAGTATGGCAAATTCACCTAACCTGCACATCTTTGGATTGTGGGAGTAAACCCGCTCAGACACTGGGAGAATGTGCAAATGCTACACAGGCAGTTGCCCGAAACAGAATTGAACCCAAATCACTCCAAACGTTACTGCTTCCAAAAATAGACCAAGTCTTTTCCCTAGGGTCGGGGAGTCCAGAACTAGAGGACATAAGTTTAGGGTGAGAGGGGAAAGATATAAAAGAGACGTAAAGGGCAACTTGTTCACGCAGAGGACAGTACATGTATGGAATGAGCTGCCAGAGGATGTGGTGGAGGTTGATACAATTACAACATTTAAGAGGCATTTGGATGGGTATATGAATAGGAAAGGTTTGCAGGGATATGGGCTGGGTGCTGGCAGGTGGGACTAGATTGGGTTGGGATATCTGGTCGGCATGGACAGGTTGACCGAAGGGTCTGTTTCCATGCTGTACATCTCTATGACACTCCAAAAGTTACTGCTTCCAAAGAAGCCTGTTGGACCACAAGCTGGAGTTGTGTAATTTTAACGCTTATCCAGGATAAAGTGGATTGGCCATGCTAAATTCTCCATCGTGCCCAGGGATGTGCAGGTTCGGGTGGATTGGCCATGCTAAATTCGGCGTAATGTGCATGACTCAGGGTTAAATGTCGAGCAGTGGGGATCGGGGAGTGGGTGTGGGTGAGTCACCCTTGGGAGGGTCGGGGCGGTGAGGCCGAGGGGCCTGTTTCCGCACTCTGGGAATTCTCTGAAGTGAGGGGTTTATGGAAAGTGTCGTCCTCCCCAACCTGCAGGGCAGCGCATGCGCAGTGCGGTGGTCCGCTGACGGTCTCGCCCCGCCCCTCGTTCCTTTAGTGACGTCACAACGCGGAAGTCGCCATGTCAAAGTGAACCTCCCTACCTTTGGGCAACTCTTCATCCTGGGAGGGAAACAGAGATGGGAGGAGGGGAAACTGTTCACTGGTAGCAACTGGAGTGAATCCAGGGAGGGAGCAGACTCCGCAAACTGAGGTATGTGTCTTAGTTACCCAGGTGAAGAGGAACTGAAGAATCGACGTTGGGATGGCGGAGGGGTAGATAGCTTTTTTGTTTTTATGTTTAAAATGCACCCGATTCCCACCAGTAACTGCAACAGCTGCAAGTACAGCACATGCAATATTCCTCATTGCAGCTTCAAGCCGGTTTTGTATCCTCTGTTCTTCCTACGCCTTGGCTCCAGCGCATTCAGTTTCCTTCCCTCATTCCCATCCCCCCGCCCTGATGTCCAAGCTGACCCTCAAAAGATTAGTTTGTCCCTCCATTCTTTTTTGTGGGTTTTGAAAACTTTCCCAATCCTCTAATTATAAGAATTGGGAAGTTATGTTGTAGCTGCACCAGATATTGGTTAGGCCACTTTTGAAATGTTGTGTGCAGTTCTGGTCTCTCTGCTAGAGGAAGAATGTTGTGAAACTTGTCAATCGTTTCAGTTGAACAGGCTGGGGCTGTTTTCTCTCGAGCGCCAGAAGCTGAGGGGTGACCCTACAAACTTTTACAAAATTAGGAGGGACATGGATAAGGTAAATAGACAAGATCTTTTCCCTGGATAGGTCATAGCTTCAGAGTAAGGGTGACATTTAAAAGGGGCAACTCATATATTCAGCAGGTGGTGCGTGCAAGGAATGAGCTGCCAGAGGAAGTGGTGATGGCTGGTACAAATACAGCATTTGAAAGGCATCTGGATGGGTATATGAATAGGAAGGGATAGAGAGACATGGGCCAAGTGCTGGCAAATGGGACTAGATTGATTTAGGATATCTGGTCGCCATGAACAAGTTGGACTGAAGGGACTGTTTCTATACTGTACATCTGTGATTCTGGCTTGCCACTAATGTTTGTCATGTCTGTATGCTCAGTTTCTCTCTGCTGTTAGTGTAAATGCCATTGTTAGAAACAAAGCTCACTTATAAATCAGCCGGAGACAAAGCCATGGAAACAAGGACAATTTATTGCAAACTTGCAAGTCCAGACACCCTGCTAGCCTGGCAAAGAGTGCAAAGATATCAGTTATGCAATCATTTTTATACACTTTGTGTGTTGCATGCTCACACCCCTTTCCCTATTCTTACCCTATCATAATCATTTAGTTCATTTCATTCCCTTATTTGGGACTAACCTTAAGACAATTACTTCACTTGTTTTTCGCTTTCCTTATCTCTGTACCAGGCTGCCCTTGGATGACTGCATTCTTTGTCTTGTTACTATAAGTTTTATTGTAAAAATACCCTTATTTTGTGGTCAGCTACAACACCCCATAGTTATTTCCTAGCTTAAAACTATATTTTTTTGAACTACTTCTTTAAAAGACCCCATATATTCATTAAAGTCTTAGCCTTAAGTATACTACATACTACAAGAATTCCATGACCGTTTGTATAACGTCCCACCCCTCCCCCATCTACAGAAATTACACTCAACTAGCACTTTCAACAACTACCTTTCTATATCGTCTGCAGCAAGCTACATTTCTTATTTTCCACACCATGATGTCTCATTTTGCTCCCCAGATCCTGTCAATAAGCACACCTGGAAATGACTCTTTGTCAATCACACAAGCAATTGTCTTTTCTTTGATACGGCCGGGTCGGTAGACTCTGATCAGCCCAGAAGGATGAGAACTCCTAGACCGCCAAAAGAATCCGCTGACTTTTACAGATTTTGCATTGTGTACATTGTTTATAGTCAGACATGCAACATGATCACATATTAACAACCAATCAGATCCCACAAAGTCCTTGTCCACTTTTGACTGAGTCTATCATAATTTCTTGTAAGCAGTCCGTTCTTGGAATTGTATTTGTCTTGTCTGGTGATTAGGGCTAAGCTGTTACTTCTGCAATTAGTGGTTAGGTTCACATTGTT
This sequence comes from Hemiscyllium ocellatum, assembly GCF_020745735.1. NCBI lineage: Eukaryota > Metazoa > Chordata > Chondrichthyes > Orectolobiformes > Hemiscylliidae > Hemiscyllium > Hemiscyllium ocellatum. The sequence goes on along the minus strand of NW_026868164.1, from coordinate 56,036 downwards.
GCTTTTGCAGTTGCAATTTTTTTTCACCGGATTTACGTCAGTCTATGGTTTCATATTTGTTCTGAGTCATGAGTATCTGCCTGACTCAGTTCCAACTGAATTAGCCAAGCAGAAGCCGTTTTGTGCAGCTGTTTCAGCCATTTTGTCCTACCTCCCAGATGCCCACACCCTCATTTCTCCCTTTGATCGCACCGTGATCATGGAAAGGGAAGGCTAATCCAAACAAATCTATAATACAATTCCAATTAGGTGATCATCCCTTTCTTATTTCTCAGTTCCACCCAAAAAACTTCCCTGGATGTATTTCCAGGAATATCCTCCCTTAGCACAGCTGTAATGCTATCCCTTATCAAAAATGCCACTCGCCCCTCCTCTTTTGCCTCCCTTTCTATCCCTCCTGTAGCATTTGTATCCTGGAACATTAAGCTGCCAGTCCTGCCCATCCCTGAACCATGTTTCTGTAATTGCTATGATATCCCAGTCCCATGTTCCTAACCATGCCCTGAGTTCATCTGCCTTCCTTGTTAGGCCCCTGGCATTGAAATAAATGCAGTTTAACTTATTAGTCCTACCTTGTCCCTGCCTGCCCTGACTGTGTGACTCATTTCTGTTCTTGACTGTACCCGTCTCAGATCGATCTCTTTTTCCTCGCTATCTCCCTGAGTCCCACCCCCCCCCCCTCCCCAAGCAGTTTAAATCCTCCCAAGCAGTTCTAGCAAATTTCCCTGCCAGCATATTAGTCTCCTTTCAACTTAGGTGCAATCTGTCCTCCTTGTGCTGGTCACTTCTACCCCAAAAGAGATTCCAATGATCCAAAAATGTGAATCTTTCTCCCATACACCAGCTCCTCAGCCATGCATTCATCTGCTCTATCCTCCTATTCCTGCCCTCACTAGCTTGTAGCATTGGGAGTAATCCAGATATTACCTCCTTTTTAAATTTCTACCTAACTCTCTGTAATCTCCCTTCAGAGTCTCAACCTTTTCTCTTCAATGTCATTGGTTCCAATGTGGACAATGACCTCCTGCTGGCCCCCCCTCCCCCGTGAGAACATTCTGCACCCTCTCTGAGACATCCTTGATCCTGGCACCAGGGAAACAACACACCATTCTGCTTTTTCTCTGCTGGCCACAGAAACATCTGTATGTACCTCGGACTACAGAATCCTCTACGTTCTACGTTGTGCTACGTTCCCCTGAGAATCCATCACCCTCTACATTTTCCAAAACCGCATACTTGTTTGAAATGGGTATATCCACAAAAGACTCCAAACAGGTATGCTGTTTTGAAAAATGTTGGGGGTGATGGATTCTCAGGGGAACATAGCAATGCAAGGGGCCTAACAGGGAAGGCAGATGAACTCAGGGCATGGTTAGGAACATGGGACTGGGATATCATATCAATTACGGAATCATCGCTCAGGGATGGGCAGGACTGGCAGCTTAATGTTCCAGGATACAAATGCTATAGGAAGGATAGAAAGGGAGGCAAAAGAGGAGGGGGAGTGGCATTTTTCATAAGAGATAGCATTACAGCTGTGCTAAGGGAGGGTATTCTTGGAAATGTATCCAGGGAAGTTATTTGGGTAGAACTGAGAAATAAGAAAGGGATGATTGCATTATAGACCCCCCTCAATAGTCAGAGGGAAATTGAGAAACAAACTTGTAAGGAGATCTCAGCTATCTGTAAGAATGATGGGGTGGTTTTGGTAGGGGATTTTAACTTTCCAAACATCAACTGGGACTGCCATAGCGTTACAGGTTTAGATGGAGAGGAGAGTGTGTACAAGACAATTTTCTGATTCAGTATGTGGATGTACCTACTAGAGAAGGTGGAAAACTTGACCTACTCTTGGGAAATAGGACAGGGCAGATGACTGAGGTGTCAGTGGGGGAGCATTTTGGGGCCAGTGACCATAATTCTATTCGTTTTAAAATAGTGATGGAAAAGAATAGACCAGATCTAAAAGTTGAAGTTCTAAATTGGAGAAAGGCCAATTTTGACGGTATTAGGCAACAACTTTCAAAAGCTGATCGGAGGCAGATGTTCACAGGTAAAGGGACAGCTGGATAATGGGAAGCCTTCAGAAATGAGATAACAAGAATCCAGAGCAAGTATATTCCTGTCAGGGTGAAAGGGAAAGCTGGTAACTATAGGGAATGCTAGATGACTAAAGAAATTGAGGGTTTGGTTAAGAAAAAGAAGGAAGCATATGTCAGGTACAGACAGGATAGATCGAGTGAATCCTTAGAAAAGTATAAATAAAGTAGGAGTATACTTAAGAGGGAAATCAGGAGGGCAAAACGGGGACATGAGAGCGCTTTGGCAAATAGAATTAAAGAGAATCCTAAGGGGTTTTACAAATATATTAAGGACAAAAGGGTAACTAGAGAGAGAATAGGGCTCCTCAAAGATCAGCAAGGCGGCCTTTGTGTGGAGCCACAGAAAATGGGGGGATACTAAATGAATATTTTGGATCAGTATTTACTGTGGAAAAGGATAAAAAAGATATAGACTAGGGAAATAGATGATGACATCTTGGAAAAATGTCCAGATTACAGAGGAGGAAATGCTGTATGTCTTGAAATGGTGAAAGGTGGATAAATCCTCAGGATCTGATCAGGTGTACCCGAGAACTCTTTGGGAAGGTAGAGAAGTGATTGCTGGGCCTCTTGCTGAGATAATTGTATCATCGATAGTCACAGGTGAGGTGCTGGAAGAGTGGAGGTTGGCAAACATGGTGCCACTGTTTAAGAATGGTAGTAAGAACAAACCAGGGAACTATAGACCTGTGAGCCTGAGCTCGGTGGTGGGCAAGTTGTTGGAGGGAATCCTGAGGGACAGGATGTACATGTATTTGGAAAGTCAAGGACCGATTCGGGATAGTCAACATGGCTTTGTGCTTCGGAAATCATGTCTCACAAACTTGATTTAGTATTTTGAAGAAGTAACAAAGAAGATTGAGGACAGAGCAGTAGATGTGATCGAGATGGACTTCAGCAAGGTGTTCGACATGGGAAACTGTTTAGCAAGGTTAGCTTCATGGAATACAGGGAGAACTAGCCAGTTGGATACAGAACTGGCTCAAAGGTAGAAGACAGAGGGTGGTGGTGGAGGGTTGTTTTTCAGACTGGAGGCTTGTGACCAGTGGAGTGCCACAAGGATTTGTGCTGGGCCCTCTACTTCTTGTCATTTACATAAATGATTTGGATGCGAGCATAAGAGGTACACTTAGTAAGTTTACAGATGACACCAAAATTGGAGATGTAGTGAACAGTGAAGAGGGTTACCTCAGATTACAACAGGATCTTGACCAGATGGGCCAATAGGCTGAGAAGTGGCAGATGGAGGTTAATTCAGATAAATGCGAGGTGCTGCATTTTGGGGAAGCAAATCTTAGCAGGGCTTATACACTTAATGATAAGGTCCTAGGGAGTGTTGCTGAACAAAGAGACCTTGGAGTGCAGGTTCATAGCTCCTTGAAAGTGGAGTCGCGGGTAGATAGGATAGTTTGGATGTTTTCCTTTATTGGTCAGAGTATTGAGTACAGGAGTTGGGAGGGCATGTTGCGGCTGTACAGGACATTGGTTAGGCCACTGTTGGAATATTGCATGCAATTCTGGTCTCCTTCCTATCAGAAGAATATTGTGAAACTTGAAAGGGTTCAGAAAAGATTTACAAGGATGTTGCCAGGGTTGGAGGATCTGAGCTACAGGGAGAGGCTGAACAGACTGAGGCTGTTTTCCCTGGAGCGTCGGAGGCTGAGGGGTGACCTTATAGAGGTTTACAAAATTATGAAGGGCATGGATAGGATAAATAGGCAAAGTCTTTTCCCTGGGGAGTCCAGAATTAGCGGGCAGAGGTTTAGGGTGAGAGGGGAAAGATATAAAATAAACCTAAGGGACAGGTTTTTTCACGCAGAGGGTAGTACGTATATGGAATGAACTGCCAGAGGATGTGGTGAAGGCTGGTGCAATTGCAACATTTAAGAGGCATTTGGATGGGTATGTGAATAGGAAGAGTTTGGAGGGATATGGGCCAGCTGCTGGCAGGTGGGACTAGATTGGGTTGGGATATCTGGTCAGCATGGACGGGTTGGACCGAAGGGTCGCTTTCCATGCTATACGTCTCTATGACTCTAAATGCCCTTCAAGGTGGACCAGCCTTCAATATCCTGTAGAGTGGCACCACCATCTTTGCAGCTCATCTGGTCATATTTATCATTGCCATCAACAAGTGGGTGAGCCATGGCATTGCAAACAGAGCATCTTCTGGGGCAAATCTATATCACTAAAGGTCCTCATAAGCCTAGCAAATAAATACCGACCAATACCAACAAACAGAAGAAAATTATTCTGACATATGTAGCTAAATTGATAAGCCAATTGTACCAAAACCCCGATCCCCATTTTCTCCAACTGGTACCTTCAAGGAGCACCTGGATCTCATGTTGTATCTTAGTAATTGCCAGTGCAATCAGGAATGTAAATAATGCATTTATCTTGGACAGTGGTGCAGACCTCACCTTCCTGGGCGAGTGTATAGTCTAAAGCATACCGATTCTGCATAGAGTAAAGACGCAGCTTTGATAATCCCAGTTTGTTCTGTTCCAGAGCCTCTTTAGTCTTATTCCCTAGAATAGTCGGACTGTAATAGAGGAATTGTAGTTCTTTTGACTTATCACCCCTGCCGATCCTTCCAGCCCCCGGGTACTCGGTGGGTGGGGAGGAGGTGGAGAAGGGGTGTTTGATCTTGAGCTATTTAAGAAGCAGCGACATTTTCTCTGCCTTTTTGCTGGGAGGATCTGAAGCTGCAACAAAGTTGGATCGCAATAAAGGTTAACTGTACTTACTGCTGGGCTCAGACTCTCATTGAAAACTTTGAACCACAAAGCTTTTTATTTTGAAGCTGTTAATTTCTTTCTGCCTCCTGCACTAAGTTTCCAATGTTGTGTATCAGATGTAATTTTTTCAGGAGTGCAGAGTTTGTCGTTTCATTGGCATTGTAAAGTTTACTGGTAGCACCGGGAGGCGTGTGCTGTGATCAGTAGAAATAATGTGGAGGAGCCGGTGTTGGACTCGGGTGGGTAAACTTAAAAATCATACAATATAATGTTATAGTCCAACAGGTTTATTTGGAAGTACTAGCTTTCAGAGCTCTGCTCCTTCATCAGGTGGTTGTGGAGAATAGGATCATGATCATAATTTATATCCAAAGGAGTCCAGTGTCACAGATGTAATACATTAAACAATTCTAGATTTAAATCTTTTAGAATGGATTTCTGCTCTTTGGTTTGTTAATCCCAGAACGTGTTTTAAATAGCATTCTCAAGAATGTAATTTAAATGAAGAGCTTTTCTAACAAAAAATGTCAAGTCTGACATGACATTGGGGCCCAGACAGAATTCACAACTATTGTTAGAAATGTTCTGCATTGAAATGAAATGTACCACCACCACCCACGGCGACCTGTGCATTCTCGCCTGCCACCCACTGTGCCCCCAGTCCACTGCCCTCCATGAACCACAGCATTGTGTCCATTCCATCTCTTCCCCCCCAACACCACCTCCATTCTCTCTGTCATGCCACCCTCTGCACCCTTGTCCATTTTCTCTCTCTTGTCCCCCTCCCTCAGCCCACCCCGTCCATTATCTTTCCCTGCTGTGCGCCCTCCCCCAGCCCTCTTTGATCGCTGTGTATCAAGCTGATGAAGAGAGAGAGAATGGATGCTGACAAGTTGACCCGGAAGACAGGCGGGGCCACAAATAGGTTATATTTAAAATTGAGAACAGGTAAAATTATACACTCAGAAACATCATTAAAGTCTGAAAGCAAGGTCAATTTTTTAAGAGCTGCTGGAATCTTTCTGAAACTTGCACTGAAGTATGTGCACTTAGGCCACAGCACAGGACAGGCTGGAAGGGGTGAATGGCCTATTCCTAGTCTTGTGATATTGGTTCTGACGATGCAGAAATAGAGTAATAGCGTTGTACAGCATGGAAACAAACCCTTCAGTCCATGCCAACCAGATATCCTAAATTAACCTAGTGACCCATTCGCCAGAAATTGACACATGTCCCTCTTAAACCCTTCCTATTCATATCCCCTTCGAGATGCCTTTTAAAGGTTGTAATTGTACCAGCCTCCTCCACTTCCTCTGGCAGCTTATTCCATACACGCACCATCCTCTGCTTGATAAGGTTCCCCCAACCCCCACCTTCCCTCTCTCCCTCCCAGGAAAAAGAGTTGCCCAGAAGGAGGAGGTTTCACTCTGAAACTCAGAAGACCATTTCCACACAGTGACATCAACAATGGAGCAAGAGGTTGGGGCGATGTGTCTGGGTAATGTGCTGGGAAGGGGCAGGGCCAAGCTGAAGGCGGGCCCCCACACTGCACCTGCTGCACATGGCCGGCCGGATGGCCCGCACTGCCTTGCAGAGTTTGCAAAAATCCCTTCCCTTCAGAGAATCCTCACATTGTGGAAGCAGGTCACTCTGCCCAACGGGTCCACACTGACTCACCAAAGGGTAACTCTCAGACACCCGTTCCCCTATCCCGATTGCTTGGCATTTACCCCCAACTAATACACCCAATCGGGCAGTATGGGTAATTTAGCGCAGCCAATCCACTCTGCACTTCCCCGGGTACTATGAGTAATTTAACATGGTCAATGCACCCTCACCTGGACTAAGTTTAAAAAGTATACAACACCGGGTTAGAGTTCAGCAGGTTTATTTGGAGTGCTGCTCCTTCATCAGATGTTGTGGAGAATAAGGTCATCAGGCACAGAAATTATGGAAAAACATAATGGAGTCCTGCCACTGAAATGATATCTTGACAAACCTGGATTGTTGAGTCTTTCATCTTTTAGAATGGGTTACAGGTATCATTAATCTAAATCTCAGAACTTCCTGTAAGGCACCTTCAACAAAACATAAAGCTTTATAACAAAATGTGACATCTTAGCTCAGACAATTCAATGAAAGAGTGAGCTCAGAGCCTGTGTGTATCCCAATCTTGAGTCAGACTGGTTCTGTTTCCAAAATGCCAGAAGTTTCTCTTTGCCTCCATTCTGAAAGGTCTTCCCTTTACTCTAAGGCTGTGCCCAGTAGTTCTAGTTTCTCCAGTCAATGGAATTTTTTTCCCAACTTCCACTCTTTCCAGGCTGTTCAGTATTCATAACGTTTCAGTTAGAACCCTCCTGCTTGTGGGCATATTAACCAGTGTCAACGACATCCTTCAGGATGAGTTACAGCAGGGATTAGGTTCAGCAAACTGAGAATGGAGGGAGTGTGTGTGGGATAGAGATTTTCAACTTCTAAAGAATAAGCAAGGAAAGAGAGTTCACTATAAATTAGAACTGATCAGATGGGCTGATTGGCCAAAGTGTGGTAGATGGAGAGAAATGTGGTTTGCATTTTGGTCAAGCAATCCAGGCAGGACTGACACAGTTAAGGGGAGTGTTGCAGAACAAAGAGACCTTGGAGTGCAGGTTCATAGTTCCTTGAAAGTGGAGTCACCTGTGGACAGAATAGTGAAGGAGGCAATTGGTATGCTTTCCTTTATTGGTCAGTGCATTGAGTATAGGAGTTGGGAGGTAATGTGGCTGTGTAGGACATTGATTAGTCCACGTTTGGAAGACTGCATTCATTTTTGGTCACCCTTTTACAGGGAAAATGTTGCGAAACTTTGAAAGGTGTCGGAAAAGATTTACAAGGCTGCTGTCAGAGTTGGAGGGTTTGAGTGGCAGGGAGAGGCTCAAATGGCTGGGGATATTTTCCCGAGAGCATTGAAGGCTGAGGGGTGACCTTATAGACGTTCATAAGGGGTAAGGATAGGGTGAATATCCAAGGTCTTTTCCCCAATGTAGCAGAGTCCAAAACTAGAAGGCATATGTTTGAGGTGAGTGGGAATTTTTAAAGGCATCTGGATGGGTACATGAATAGAGGGATATGGTTTAGAGGGATATGGGCCACATGCAGGTAAATTGGACTAGATTAATTTAGGATATCTGTTTGGCCGAACAAGTTGGACCAAAGAGTCTGTTTCCGTGTTGTATGACTCAAATCTTCTTTGGTGAAAGCAGAAGTGTGATTGTGAAGGCTAGAGTTTCAGAGCAGCTTTCAAAGATGTTTGGCCCTTAATTGGAGCAGAAAACGTTACAATGAAAACTTGCATTTGTGAGACAGCAACTGACAGCATCCGAGATTTTGGTGGAAAGTGGCAATTCATTGCACTGTGGGGATGAAGCTCTACCCTACCCAGTCATTTTTGCTGGTGAATGAAACAGATCTCAAGATTAGGAGTAGATTTAGGACAGAGATGAGGAGGAACCGTTTTTGCTGGAGTTTAGTGAATCTGTGGAATTCTCTGCCCAAGGAAGCAGTAGAGGCAGCTTCGTTAAGTATGTTCAAGACATAGTTGGATGGGTTTTTGCAATGGTAGGGGAATTAAGGGTAGCTGGGACAATGCAGGGAGGGGAGGATCTGAGACAATGGATAGATCAGCCATGATTTTAATGAATGGCGGAGCGGGCTGGATATGAAACTACAACCCTGCATTTCCCACGGCTATGCCACCTAACCTCGACATTATAGGCAATTTAGCATGAAAAATCCAAATCAAGGCCAGTGAGCAGTGTATTGATGTGGGAAATGAATTTCAAAGAACAATAGAAAAGGACAAGGAGAGTAAATATTCCAGCAATCAAAACTGGACTCTGAAGATCATAAAAATTGAAACCAGAAACAGTATCTATCTGTATTGTCACCAAAAATGAATTAATTGATTGCACGCATTGAAGAGAATAATTATGATCCGAGACTCCTAACAGAGACATGGCTTCAGGATGACCAGGATTGGATCCTGAATATCGAGGGTTCGGTCAAATGGGAAGCGAGGTAAAGGTAGAGGGTTGGTGCTGCTAATGAAAGCGCTGATCACAGGGTAGTTTGGTGTCAGCTCAGATTTCAGGTCCTGATTTCTTGGTCCTGTGTTGATCTCCCTGTTCCCACAGCGTAAGATGTCGGTCTGTTCTCAGCTTTGCTGGATTTCTGCTGAAGCTTTGACCCCCTTTTTTTTCACCTTCTGGAACAATAAAGCATTCAGCCAATCAAGCCCCAATCCACAATCTCCCAGCCTGTCAACCATCCAGACACACAGTGTAATCATAGCAGGGAATCACACAAGAAAAATGAAACCAAATTTGAAGCAAATAGGTGCTCGTGTTTGATGTTTGTTCATTCGGACGTAAAGGAGAAATGGGGGTCTCCCAGGATTCTGGGACTGTCCTACTTGAGGAAATCTCTCTCTCTTACATCTAACTGAGAACCCAGCTATGATTTACAACAATATTTACACCAACAGAAGTAAGACATCTGTTCTCAAATAGACAGAGATAAGCAGGATGGAAATAGACATTCCCCTCTCATGCGCGCGCCCACACAAGTCCACAGGAGTGAATGTATATTTGCAGAATTACATTTGCAGAGCTGAACAGAAATGTCACTTTATCAAAATTTAAGTTTTATGGAGAAGGTGCCTTCCAGGAAGACTGGGATTTGCATATTAATGATACCTGCAACCCATTTGAAAAGATGAAAGACTTAACAATCCAGGTTTGTTCAATGTATTATTTCAGTGGCAGGTCACTGTCATGTTTTTCTATAAATTCTGTGTCTTATCTTATTCTCCACAACCAACTGATGAAGGAACAGCGCTCCAAAAGCTAGAGTTTCCAAATAAACCTGATGGACTATAATGTGGTGTTGTGATTTTTAACTTTGTCCAAGTTAGGTTGCTAAATTATCCATAGTGCCCAGGGATGTGCAGGTTAGGTGTGATAGTCAGGGAGTAGAGCAACAGGTCTAGGGGAATGGGTGTGGGTGGGTTCCCCTTCGAGGATTGGTTTGGATTTGTTGGGCCGAGTGGCCTGCTTCCATGCTGTGGGGATTCCGTGAAGGGAAGGGATTCCTGCAAACTGTGCACCTTGCCCCGCCCCTTTTGTTTCGTCCCCCCACCCTCGACCTATTGATGGCGTCACAACGCGGAAGTGGCCCTGTCAGTTTGAGTGAAACTCCCTCTCTTTGGGCAACTCTTCATCCTGGGAGGGGGAGAGGGGGGAAATCTATTCACTTGTGGCAATTGGAGTGAATCCGGGGAGGGAGCAGATGCTGCAAACTCAGGTATTTGTCTTAATTACCCGGGTGAGGTGGGACAGAAGGATGGGCAGGGGTTGTTTTCCCCATTGCTCCAGAGCCTGAGAGGTGACATTATAGACTTTTATAAAATCATGAGCATGGATAGGATAAATAGACAAGGTCTTTCCCTTGGGATGGGGAGTCCTGAACTGGAGGGTCATAGGTTCAGGGTGAGGGCAGTGGGGGAAATGTAAAAGGGGCAACGTTTTCATGAAGAGGGTGATGTGTTCATGGAATGAGCTGCCAGAGGAAGTGGTGGGGGCTGGTACAATTCCTACAGTTAAAAGGCATCTGGATGGGCGGATGATTACAAAGGGTTCAGATGGAGAGGGGCCAAGTGGTGGCAAATGCGACTGGAGTCATAGAGATGTACAGCATGGAAACAGACCCTGCGATCCAACTCGTCCTTGCTGACAAGATAGCCAACCCAATTTAGTCCCAGCTGCCAGCACCCAGCCCATATAGGGGCCAAGTGATGGCAAACGTGACTAGATTAATTTAGGAAATCTGGGCAGGTTGGGCCAAAGAGTCTGTTTCTGTGCTGTGTGACTCTAATTGTCTTCAGTGAAAGCAGAAGTGTGGTTGTGAAGGCTGGACTTTCAGAGCATGTTTTGCCCTGACTGGGAAGCAGCAGAGTTTGACTGAAGTGTATTAGTGTTAATGCCTTGACATCTCATTTTGCTCCCACCTTCTCGGGTCGTTAACTATTTTGTCATTGCAGGTTCACCCTGAATTGATACTTTTTTTTTGCTTCCTAAAATCAGACCTGCTCACTCTCAGCAGTATCCCAGTGTTGTGAAAGATATTAACTTTCAGGTGGAGGTATCCAAAATTCAGAGAGATGTCAGTCTTTCTGTTTTTGCTCATCTGCCCCTGTAAGACCCTGAATCAGCAACTTCAGGGGAATTAGATCAGAGTGAGAAAGAAGGGGAGTGAAAGTGGGATGGTGCTTTCAATTTTGTGGAATAACAAAAGACAAGAATATTCCATAGAAAGTAGAATTGCTTGTACAGAATTTCTACCCTGCACTGACAGTGATGACCTTTGTAATCTCTTTTTAACAGTGTATTTGAAGATAGAAGATTCAAAATCGACGCATGAAGTCCTGATGCCCAAAACGTTGACTCTCCTGCTCTTCGGATGCTGCCTGACCTGCGCTTTTCCAGTACCACACATTTTGACACTGACCCTCCAGCGTCTGCAGTCCTCACTTTAACGTCAATGTCTGACAGTCACTCAATCCAGCGGGACCGGAAACAATTTTTAACCGTGAGTCTGTGAGAAGGTGCAAAGCGTTTTGGTTCCTGGATGAGAGACCCTACTGATGCAGCACATCGAGTGTGGGGCGTGTAGCAGCAGGAATTGATGGCCGGGAGGGACTGGAAAGGTATTCTGTGCAGCTGAAGCTTCGACCATGGAGAAACCCGAGGAATCCTGCCCCGTGGAGAAACAGTGGAAGTGCAGTGATGGTGGGAATGGCTTCTGTTTCCCGTCTGCCATGCAGATTCATCGGCGCATCCACACAAGGGAGAGACCATTCTCCTGCCCAGAGTGCGGGAAGGGCTTTGCCCACACCTCCGCCCTGATGAGGCACCAGCGGGCTCACACCGGGGAGAGGCCATTCCCCTGCCCCGAGTGCGAGAAGGCCTTCAACACTTCCTCCAACCTGTTGAGGCACCGGCAGGTCCACACTAGGGAGAGGCCCTTCAGCTGCCCTGAGTGCGGGAAGGCCTTCAGCGATTCCTACCACCTGCTGAGGCACCAGCAGGTCCACACGGGGGAGAGGCCCTTCAGTTTCCCCGACTGTGGGAAGGCCTTCAGTAATTCCTCCACCCTGCTGAAGCACCGGCGGGTCCACACCAAGGAGAGACCATTCCCCTGCCCTGAGTGCGGGAAGGCCTTCAGCGATTCCTCCCACCTGCTGACCCACCAGCAGATTCACACGGGGGAGAGGCCGTTCTCCTGCCTCGAGTGTGGGAAGAGATTTACCCAGGCCTCCAACCTGCTGACCCACCGGCGGGTCCACACGAGGGAGAGGCCGTTCAGCTGCCCCCTGTGCAGAAAGTATTTCACCCGCTCCTCCCACCTCCGGAGGCACCAGAGAGTTCACATACCGTCGCAGGGGGATTGAAGGAGCGACGGCCGAGTGCCATTATCGACTGGACCATCAACCCAGTTCCAGGGACTCCCGGATTTGAATCCCACTGCGGCAGATGGCGCTATACAGGGTCTGGGTTGAAATTGCTGAGTGAGGCAATACTTCCTCCAGGTTAAGGCTGTACCAAGGATCCAATTACAAAGGGACAACTCAGTGGTGACCAATAGTAAAGAAAGTGGTGGGAGGGGAAGAGTGTGCGCTTTGACTTTGAGCTGTTTAAAAAGCTACTTTTTCTCTGCCTTTTTGCTGAGGGGATCTGAAGCTGTAACAAAGTTGGGTTGCAATAAAGGTTACCTGAACTTGCTGCTGGGTTCAGACTCTCATTGAAAGCTTTGAGCGCCAAGGGGGTTTTTGTTTTAAAGCTGCTCATTTCTTTCAGCCTCCTGCACTAAGCTTCCAAAGTCGCGTATCAGATGGAGTCATGAATGAGCAGCCAGTATCATGAGAAATTGTCAATTTTTCAGGAGTGCAGAGTGTGTCATTTCATCGGCGTTGTAAAGTTTCCTGGCAGCATCAGGAGGTGTGGGCAGTGTTCGCAAGAAATTATGTGGAGGAGCCAATGTTGGACTGGGCTGGATAAAGTTAAAACTCTCACAACACCAGGTTATAGTCCAACAGGTTTTTTTGGAAGTATGAGCTTTTGGAGCACTGCTCCTTCATCGGGTAACTGTGGAGCAGGATCATAAGACACAGATTTTATAGCAAAAGATCACAGGGTCATGCAACTGAAATGACATATTGAACAAACCAAGATTGCTGTTAAGTCTTTCACCTTTTAGAATGAGTTGCAGGTTTCAGTTCATTAATCTGTGAATCCCAGAACTACTATTAATTCACATTGTCGAGATGACTTTAGGTTTTTTTTTAAAAAAAGTGACATCTCAGCCCAGACAATGCATTAAAAGTGTGAGATTCGAGTCTGTCAGTATCCCAATCTTGGAACTAGAACCAGTCTGATTCAAAGTATTTACAAGGGATTTATAAAATATTACACGGATTGATTGCCTGCAGTTTGTGCACTTTTTGAGCAAAGTAGAAATATCTGCAACCCATTCTGAAAGTTGAAAGGCTTAACAATCCAGGTTTGTTCAATATATCACTTCAGTGGCAGGACACTAATGTTTTTCTATAAATTCTGTGCCTTATTCTACACAACCACCTGATGAAGGAGCAGCACTCCAAATGCTGTTCCTTCCAAATAAACCTGTTGAACGATAACCCGGGTTTGTGTGATTTTTAACTTTGTCCAGTTTAGGGTGGATTGACCATCTAAAGTAACCATAGTGCCCAAGGAGGTGCAGGTTTGTGTGGATTGGCTGTGCTAAATTAGTGTTCAGGGATGTGCGGGTATGGTGAATTGGCAAGGCTGAGTTAGCCATCGTGAAGGTCTTGACCTCTCAAGGGGCCTTTTGGTCTGAGATCGCTCAAAAGAATCAATGAAATGCAGTCTGTACAAAGCAAGGTTATCAGTTTAATAAGGCATCTTGACGCAGTTCTGTCCAGCAACGCAATGATTAAAGCTTCTGTGTTCCATTGCGATGTGTGATTACATTAGAAAATTACACATTATTTATTTGTGTTTTTTTTGAGACAGTACAGTCTTATTACATTTGATTAGTCTTTTGTAATTAAGATAACATGATTTACAGCAGGTTAATCCAATGATATTTCCTGGGAAAGGGATCTTAATTACATGAACTGCTACCATGGCATGATAATTTAAGGTTAGTTCAAATGGTCAATTAATGTGTCAGTATTCATTTTAAGAAAAGTCCATTGTCCTCTTATCTTTGGATTTTAGCTTAATTCTGCAAAACAGCAGGACAAGTTCAGAGTTCAATCATTATTCTCAGCCATTTTGTTGTATTATTTTAAATTGAAAAGCCATTTTGTGTTTAGTAAAAATCTACATATACTTGTTGCGTCTGACAATAACCTAAATTCAAATTTTAGATCCTCACCTGAAGCATCAGAGTCTGAGGGGTGACCTTACAGATCTTTGTAAGAGGCATGGATATGGTGAAAACCCAAGATCTTTTCCCCAGAATAAGGGAGTCCAAAGCTCGAGGCCATACGTTTGAGGTGAGAGGGGAATGATTTCAAAGGGATCTGAGGGGCAACTTCACGCAGAGAGTGGTGCATGTATGGAATGAGCTGCCAGAGGGAGTGATTGTGGCTGGTACAATTACAACATTTAAAAAGCATCTGGATGGGGATATGAATAGGAAGGGTTCAGAGGGATATGGGCTACATGCAGACAAATGAGACTAGATTATTTTAGGATATCTGATTGGACGAATTGGACCAAAGGATCTGTTTCCGTGCTATATGACACAAACACAAATTGTCTTTGGAGAAAGCAGAAGTGTGGTTGTGAAGACTGGACTTTCAGAGCAGCTTTCAAAGATGTTTTTCCCTGACTGGGAACAGAAGAAGTTACAATGAAATCTTGCATTTGTGAGACAACAACTGAGTGAGTGAGTACATCTGGGATTTTGGTGGAAAGTGGGGATTCATTGCACTGTGGGGATGAAGCCGTGCCCTATCCAGTCATTTCTGCTGGTGAACCTGCTGGTGTGTCTGCAGGCTGCACAGCCAACTGAACCCCTTCCTTCATACTGAGCAGGAGAATGGCGTCTCCCCAGTGAGAATACATCCGTGGGTGTCTAGCCCCAATGGGGAAGGGAACCCTTTCCCACAGTCCCCACATTTCCATGGTTTCCCCATGAGGGGAGCATTCTTTGTGTCGTGCTGGGTTTGAAATTAAAAACAGAATGGATACATAGTCTCTCCCCACTGTGAGGGGTGAGATTTTGATCCCCCAAGCTGAGTAAATTGTTTGACGCATTTTTCACAGACAGCGTACTGAATCTCCCTCACTCGGGTGTCTCAGTATTATTCCTGCCATACCAGTGTTCAAAATCTCTCACACAGACAAAAGCAAACATTTCTTATTGAATTGAATGGCTGCTGATATTCAAGCCCCATTGACTCAAGTGCCTCTGTCAGAAGATGTATCATTTGTTTTCAGATTTCTTTCTGCATGCCTTCCTGCAAAAAAAGTCACAAATTGAGTGATCACTGTCAGTACTGTTAAATGAACATAACAATTCCTGTAGATTGTTCGATGAGTGCTGACCATATATTATGCAGGACACAGAAAACCCTCATGCAACAAGATAGCCTTAAGTGTGTATGGAGGAAAACTTAATTTAGATCGCAATAACCTGGAACAAGCTGTCGACGAAGGTGCTGGAAATGGAGCTGAATCAAGAATATGATAATGAAATGTCAAGGCTGCTTGGGAAAAGAGCCCGTGAAGTTACTGAATGATTTCCTGCTGTCCTAGTAAATAAAAAAGACAAGAAATATAGAACATAACTCTATTACTGCATGAGAAGGTGTAAAATCATAGCCACAAAGTTTTTATGGCAGCCAACAATATCAGATATACACCATATGAAGCAACATATATCTACATTTGAAATAAATGTGCCAATCCCTTAAATACTGCTCTGTTCCATGAGAAACTACCCTTATAATTCTGAACATGAGGTAAGAAGCAAACCTTTTCCAGGGTACAAACTCTATACGTGCCAAACTGAGGGAATACACAAGGAAAATACCTTTGAGAGGGACAGAGAGCATCTGAGTACCCTTGGAGAGCCTGCTCCCTCCATGCAGTTGCTACAAGTGAACAGTCTCCACTCGACCCCCTCCCCTCGCACCCGCCGCCTCTCTTTCCCCTCCCAGCATGAGGAATGGAAAGGGGGAGACAGTGCTTTGCTCCCAGATGTTACCCAGATGGAGGGAGTTTCACTCTGAAATTGACAGGGCTACCTCCACATTGTGACATCCGCAATGGGGTGGGGGCACGCACTGCGCCTGCGCTGCCCTGCAGCTGAGGCAGGTGGGGAGGGGAGGACACTTTGCAAACTCTTTTCGCTCTCCTCCACCTCAATGCGGTTTGAGTTCCAGCAATTTTAGCTTTACACTCTCAGAAGACGCCCACCTCTGTGAATCCAACACTTTACTCCCTCCTCCACTCCATGGAAATACCGATTTGAGAGACTCCAGATTTCCTAAAATATCTGCTATAGGGGGTTTGGTAGAAGCTGTTTATTTTAATGAACCATTTCATCCTTGCCATTCAAATACTAATTTTACAGAGAGGGTGGTTGATCTGTGGAATGAACCTCCTCAGGAAGCGGTGGATGCGGGTGCAATAAAAATACATTTATTTTGGTACATGAATAGGAAAGGTTTGGAGGGATACAGGCCAACAGCAGGCAGGAGAGACTGATTTAGTTTGGGATTATGGTTGGCATGGACTGGTTGGACCAAAGGTCCATGATCATGCTGTATGGCTCGATGGTAAGTTCATAGTTCCTTGAAAGGGGAGTCGCACATAGACAGGATAGTGAAGAAGGTGTTTGATATGCCTGCCTTTCTTGGTCAGTGCACGACTGCAGGAGTCGGGAGGTCATGTTGCGACTGTAGAAGACATTGGTTAGGCCACGTTTGGAGTATTGCATGCAATTCTGGTCCCAGTGATCCCACCCTGACACACCATAAACCAGAGATAGTGACTGACATTGACTCTGATACAAAATCAAATCATTAAATCGCTGCGGTGCAGAAATAAGCCATTTGGCCCATTGAATGCATTCGGTATAGGAGTTGGGAGGTCATGTTGTAGCTGTACAGGACATTGGTTCGGCCACTTTTGGATTATTGCATTCGATTCTGGTCTCCCTACGACAGGATAGGAATGATGTTGTGAAACTTGAAAGTGTGCAGAAAAGATTGATAAGGATGTCGCCAGGGTTGGAGGGTTTGTGGTATAAGGAGAGCCTGAATAGGATGGGGAGTGTCCCTGGAGTGTCGGAGGCTGAGGGGTGATCTTATGGACATTTATAAAATTGAGGGGCATGTTTAGGGTAAATAGGCTAGAGGAAGTGGTGGAGGCTGGTACAATTACAACATTTTAAAAGGCATCTGGATGGGTGTGTGAATAGGAAAGGTTTGGTGGGATATGGGCCAAATGCTGGCAAATGGGATACTAGATTTATATAGGACATCTTGTCAGCATAGATGTGTTGGATCAAAAAGTCTATTTCCGTGCTGTATATCTCTATGTCTATTTGATAACAAATGTTTTATTTCTGTTGATGTAAATATTTTTAGGGAGAGAGAATTCCTCAAGTAGGGGATGATAATAATCCTGGGAGACCCCTAATTCTGTTCTACTATCTAATTAACATACTTTAAGCACCAAATGTGCATTTATGTCTAATTTTGTCTCATGTTTCTTGTTTTATTCCCTGCTCCGATTACTCTCTCAGTCTGGATGGTTATCAGACTGAGAATATTGTGGATTGGGCCTTGATCGACTGAATGTTTTATTGCTCTGGAAGGTGTAAAAGGGGCTCAAAGTTTCATTAGAAAGCCAGCTGAGCCAAGAACAGACAACATCTTACTCTGTGGCAACAGGGAGAAGAGGACAGAGAAATCAGGACCTGAAAGCCGAGCCGTGGGCGGCACGGTGGCACAGTGGTTCGCACTGCTGCCTCACAGCGCCTGTAGACCCGGGTTCAATTCCCGACTCAGGCGACTGACTGTGTGGAGTTTGCACGTTCTCCCCGTGTCTGCGTGGGTTTCCTCCGGGTGCTCCGGTTTCCTCCCACAGTCACAAAGATGTGCGGGTCAGGTGAATTGGCTATGCTAAATTGCCCGTAGTGTTAGGTAAGGGGTAAACGTAGGGGTATGGGCGGGTTGCGCTTCGGCGGGTCGGTGTGGACTTGTTGGGCCGAAGGGCCTGTTTCCATACTGTAAGTCTAATCTAATCTAATCTGACACCAGAGTACCATGTTATTAGTGCTTTGATTAGCAGTGCCAAACCTCTATCTTCACCTCGCTTCCTATTCAACTTGAATGTCACGTATCCCATCAATATTCAGATCAAATCCTTGTCATCCTGAAGCCATGTCCCTGTAAGGAGTCTCAGATCATAATTATTCTCTTCAATGTGTGCAGTCAATTCGTTCAGTTTTGTTACATTGCAGCACACATTGCAGCCATACGGTCTTCAGTTTCAATTTCTGTGTTCTGTAGAATCCAGTTTTGATTAATTAGATTAGATTCCCTACAGTGTGGAAACAGGCCTTTCGGCCCAACAAGTCCACACTGACACCCCGAAGAGTAACCCACCCAGACCCATTTCTTTCTGATTAATGAACCTCACACTATGGACAATTTAGCATGGTCATTTGACCTGACCTGCACATCTTTGGACTGGGACATTTACTTTCCGTGTCCCTTTCTATCATTCTCTGATGTTCAATTTCCACATCACTACATTGCTCACCTGCCTTGATTCGGATTGGCCATGAAAAATGCATGTTTATACATTCGCAGTAATAGAAGCAGGAGTAGGCCATTTGGTCCATCGAGCTACTCCACCATTCATTAAGATCATGGCTCATCTATCCATCGTCTCAGCTCCTCTTACCTGCATTATCCTGACTATCCTAAATTCACCTACTATACAAAATCCCATCGAACTAAGTCTTGAATATGGCTGCTTCTACTGCTTCCTTGGACAGAGACTTCCATAGATTCACCACTCTCCAGGAAAAGCAGTTCCTTCTCCTCTGTCTTAAACCTACTCCCTAATCTTGTGACCTAGTCTCACTCACAGGCAGAAACGACTAGATAGCGTGGGTCTGGGTGGCATGCTCGTTGGATGGGTCAGTGTGGACTTGATGCGATGAATGGCCTGCTTCCACGCTGTTGAAGTGATTGAAGTAAAGTGTGCTGAGCAGGGAGCCTAGTGAAGGGTTAGGTGAGTTTTTGTTTTAAACTGCTCATTTCTTTCAGCCTCCAACATTGTATTTCCAATGCTGTCCATCAGTGGGAGCGGTGAATCAGTAACTGGTATCGTTAGAAGCCTTACGATTTTCAGTACTGCAGGTATTGCATTGTCTCAACAGCATTGTAAAGGTTACTGGCAGCAGCGGGAGGTGTGGGCTGTGTTCACTAGAAATGATTAAGCAGTTAGATAACACACGTACAAGAGGGCAGGGTGGGACTTGACTTTCGATTTGCAGAAGGTGGGAGTTTCTGGTGCTGCGGTCCATGGCAAACACAACTGCGGTAAATCATAGAATCACTTACTCCACATTAAAACAAATTCCCACTTTCCACCAATATTCTGGATGTCCTCACTCACTCAGTTGCTGTCTCACAAATGAAAGATTTCATTGTAGCTTCTGCTCCCAGTAAGGATGAAACATCCTTGAAAGCTGCTCTGAAAGTCCAGTCTTCACAATGACACTTCTGCTTTCCTTCAGTCCAAATTGTCCCTGCTGACCAGATATCCCAAATTAACATAGTCTCATTTGTCAGCACATAACCCATATCTCTCTCAATTCTCCCTATTACCAGATGCCTTTTAAAATACTTTAATTATACCAGCCTCCACCACTTCCTCTGGCTGCTCTTTCCATACACACAACACCCTCTGCGTAAGGAAGGTGCCTGTAAAGTTCCTTTTAAATATTTCCCCTCTCACCTCAGACCTATGCCCTCTAGTTTTGGAAACCCCTACTCTGGGGAAAAGATTTTGGCTATTCACCCTATCCATGCTCCTTATGAGCTTCTATAAAGTAACCCCTCAGCCCCCAATGATCCAGAGAAAACAACCCAGCCGATTCAGCCTCTCCAGATAGATCAAACCCTCCAACTTTGGCAATAGCCTTGTAAATCTTTTCCAAATCCTTGCAAAAGTTTGTAACACTTTTCCTGTAGCAGCGAAACCGGAACCGAATGCAGTATTCCAAAAGTGGCCTAATCAATGTCCTTTACAATCGCAACATGACCTCCCAACATCTATATAGAAATGCACTGACCTATAAAAGCAAATATACCAAATACCTTTTTTGCTATCCTGTCTACCTGCGACTCCGATATGAACCAGCATTCCAAGGTATGTTTATTCAACAACACTCCCCATTAAATGTGTAGATCCTGCCCTGATCTGCCTTTCCAAAGTCCATATTTCAAAATGGGGTTGAGAAACATATATGCCGTGATTGAATGGTGGAGCAGATCTGATGGACTAAATGGCTTAATTTCTGCACCTATGTTGTATGGTCTCCTGCCGTCCTGGACACAGTGAGAGAATTGGAAGCAGCAATAGGTCATTTATATTTCCAGCTGGCACCAGCATTGAACAGTTCATAACTGGATATAAACATACCTGCATCTAGATGGATAGGCTGAGACTTTTTTCACTGGAGCATCAGAGATTGAGAGGTGACCTTAGAGAGGATTATAAAATCATGAGAGGTATAAATGAGGTGAACGGCAAGTATTCTTTCCCTAGTGTGGGTGTTTCAAGATTAGGGAGCAAATTTTGAAGGTGAAGAAAGAAATATTTTAAAAAGACATGAGGGGCACCTTTTTTCTAAAAGATAAAGAGTAGATCGTGTGCGGAATCAATGTCCAGAGGAGTTGCTGGATGCAGGTGCAGTTACAATGTTTAAAAGGCATTTGGATAAGTACATGAATAGGGAAAGTTCGGAGGGATATGGGCCAGTCATTGGCAGGTGGGACCAGTTTAGTTTCAGAACACCATCAGCATGGACGTGTTCGACTGAATGGTCTGTTTCTGTGCTGTATGACTCTGTAACTGTTCTGTACTGGTCTTAAAACCATTTTCTTGCCTCCTCCCATAACTTCTTCGTTCTTCAAAGTCACATGAACTCGGCCTTGAATAAATTCAATAACCGACCTAACTGTAGGAAGACATCCCACTTCTGAACTCAATTCCTCTCGCTGATATACCACTTGCTTTGTTCATTGCTTGTTGCACTTTCTGACAACTGGCAGTGACTGGTGTAGAAGGACACTGAGGCCCCTTTGTCTATCCACACATCACTCCTGATGTAGGGCTCGTGCCTGAAACGTCAACCCTCCTCCTCCTCAGTTGCTGCCTGACCTACTGTGGTTTTCCAGCGCCACAATATTCAACTCTGATACAGCACAGCAGTCCAACGTTGAGCACGTACACCTTAGTCCAACACAGGCACCTCCCGATCATAACAAATATTAAGCGTCCAAATGCGAATACGGGAGACAAATGCCGACGCTATTTTATTTGGCCGATTTTTTTCCCCTGTGCCTCTACATTTTATTTCTTTTGCATTTTGTCTGTCTGTTCAACGTTTCTGTCCTTTCCCCAGGGTAGAGGTATTCCAAAACTAGAGGGTAGAGGCTTAGGATATGGGGGAAAGATTTTAAAAGATCTAAAAGACTAGGAATAGAACATTCACCCCTTACTGAGCGAAAGTGAGGACTGCAGATGCTGGATATTAGAGTCGACAGTGTGGAGCTGGAAAAGCACAGCAGGTCAGGCAGCATCGGAGGACCAGAAGAATTGACGTTTCGGGCAAAACCCTTCATCAGGAAATAGCCATGGGGAACTGCAGGGCTGTAGCGTAACCGAGTGAGTCTAAGTGGGATGCTGTTGGGAAGGTTGGTGTGAATGGCCTGGAGGGATGATATGGTTCCACTGCCTTAGCCAAGCATATTTTAAGAAATGTAGGAGAAGTGGGTTCCAGTTCGTGGGACATTGACACCAGGCCTGGAGAAGGTGGCATTTGTGCCGTCTCTCTCTTCACATTCTGCCCCCCTGTCCATTTTCTCCCCATTCACTGCCCCCTGCCCATTCTCTCTCCTCACACTGCACCCTCTATTCTCCCCCCAACGCTCTGAACCCCACTCTGTTCCCCTGTCCATTTCCCTCCTTTCTCCACCATCACCAGCGACCCCCTCATCCCCTGTACCCCCACAATCGTCCTTTCTCGTGCCTCAACCCTCTTTGATCGCGGTATGAAGTCTTTCTCAGGGGAGATAGAGAATGGATGGTGATGACTTTACCTGGGAAACACGGCGTGTGGGAAATAGTTGATGTTTAAAATTGAGAATAACTAAAACCGTATATTCAGAAACTTCGTTAAAGTCGGGAAGAATGTTATTTTTTTCCAAAACAAAAGCTGCAAAAATCTTTCTGAAACTTGCATTGATGTATGTGCAGTTAGGCCACAACAAAGGAGAGGCTGTAAGGAGTGAATGAGTGAATAAAAGACAAGTCCAACCTTGCCCTCGAGGAGAAAGTGAAAACTGCAGATGCTGGAGATCAGAGTCGAGAGCGTGGTGTTGGAAAAGCTCAGCAGGTCAGGCAGCATCCAAGGGGCAGGAGAATCGCGTTTCGTGCATAAGCACTTGGCACTCGGCCATCGCTCCTTCAATCCCCCTGCGATGGCGCGTGAACTCACTGGTGCCTCCGCAGGTGGGAGGAGCAGGTGAATCCTTTCCGGCACTTACAGCAGGTGAATGGCCTCTCTCCGGTGTGGAGCCGCTGGTGGGTCAGCAGTGCAGCTGTCTGAGTGACCCCTCTCCCGCACATGGGGCACGTGAATGGCTTCTCTCCCTTGTGGACCCACTCGTGCGTCTGCAGATGGCTGATCCGACTGAAGCCCTTCCTGCACACTGAGCAGGTGAATGGCCTCTCCCGGTGTGAATGAGTCTGTGGGTTTCCAGCAGGGATGGGGAAAGGAATCCTTTCCCACCGTCCCCACATTTCCACGGCTTCCCCCATTGAGGGAGCTTTCCTTGTGTTGCTCTGGGTTTGAAATTACAAACAGAACGGGGACATAGTCTTTCCCACAGTGAGGGGTGAGATTTTGATTCCCTATAGCTGAGTAAATGGTTTGAAGCACTTTTCACAGTCAGCGCAATGAATCTCCCTCACTCCGGCGTCTCAGTATTCTTCCTGCCACACCAGTATCCAAAATCTTTCAAGCAAACAAAAGCAAACATGTCTTCTTGATTGGAATGGGTGCTGATATTCAAGACCCAATGAATCAAGTGCCTCTGTCAGAAGTTGATGTATCATTTGCTTTCAGATTTCTTTCTGCACGTCTTCCTGCAAAGAAAAATCACAAATTAAGTGATCACTGTCAGTACAGTTAAATGAACATAACAAAGGTGGCAATTCCTGTAGATTGCCAGATGCCTGCTGATCACATATTATCCAGGCCACAGCCTATCTTGCAGACAGATAGGCTTAGGTGTGTATGGAGGAAAACTTCATTTCAGTGACAATAACATGGAACAAACTGCCTACAAAGATGCTGGAAATGGAGCTGAATCAAGGATATGAAAATGAAATGTTAAGACTGCTGGAGAAAAGAAAGGCAGTAAAATTGCTGAATGACTTCCTGCTGGCCTATTAAATAAAAAATTATGACAAAAAAGGACGTAACTCCATTACTACATTAGAAGGTGAATAATAATTACAAAGAAACTTTTACAACAGCCAACAATATCAGATATACATCATATAGAACAAAGAACAAAGAAGTTTTATAGCCCAGGAACAGGCCCTTCAAGCCTGAGCCGATCGAAATGTACTGTCTAAACCTGTTGGTCAATTCCTAAGTATTTGTATCCCTCTACTCCACCCATTCATGCATTTATCCAGACGCATCTTAAATGAATCTACCGTGCCTGCCTCTACCACCTCTGCTGGCAATGCGTTCCAACCGCCCACCACCCTCTGTGTGAAGTAAAACTTGTTTTCGCTTTGAATAAGTGTTGCCCTTGCCGCGTTCATTGTAATGGTAGCTCTGCTCCATCCCCGACTCAGGAAGTCGGATCTCGTTTAACGAAGCTGCTTCTTGAGAGAATTGATTGGCCGTTTTCGCACAAGGCAATGTAAGAAGCAAGGGCTCGTCCGGGATTTGAACCCGGGATCTCTCGCACGTCCACGCAGCAGGAGGCCCGAAGCGAGAATCATACCCCTAGACCAACGAGCCACATGCCCCAGCAGGCCTGCAATTTTTTAACACGTGCCAATCCCTTAAATGCTGCTCAGATCCATGAGAATCTAACCTTTTAGTTGTGAACATGAGTAAAGAAGCAATCCTTTTCGAGGGTGCAAACTGTACACGTGCCAAACTAAGTGAATACACAAGGAAAATAGTTTTAAGAGAGATAGAAAGTATTTGAGCACCTTTGGAGTGTCTGCCCCCTCCCTGGATTCACTCCAGTTGCTACACGTGAACAGTGTTTCACCCACCCCTACCTCCCCTCCCCCCTCGCTGCTGGAGGATGGTATATGGAAAGAGGGAGACATTGCTTTGCTCCAAGATACTGCCCAGAGAGAGGAAGTTTCACTCTGAAACTGACGGGGCTGCATCCGCATTGTGACGTCAACAATGGAGGCGGGCCGGACAGCTGCCCTGAGGTTGAGGCACGTGTGGAGGGGAGGACACTTTGCAAATCCCACTCTCCTCCAAGTCAATGCAGTTTGAGTTCAAGCAAAGCAATGGGTTTAAATTTATTTTAGAAAACCTCCTTTGTGCCGTGGGAAAACTGCTGTCGCGGGAAACGCAGTATTGCAGATTCATAGTAACTGAAGCAGGAGGAGAGGACCTTTTGGTCAAGCCTGCTTCGTCATTCATTATGATCACAGCTCCACCAACCTGCATTATCCCGACTACCTTTAATTCCCCTACCATGCAAAAACCCATCCAACTGTGTCTTCAATATACTTCATGAAGCTGTCTCAACTGCTCTGTTAGGCAGATAATCCCATGGAGTCTCACAGAGTGACACAGATGTACAGCATGGAAACAGACCTTTCAGTCCAACTCGTCCATGCAGCCCAGATATCCTAATCTAATCCAGTCCCATTTGACAGCACTTGGCCCAAATCCTCATAAAACCTTCCTATTCATCTACACAACCAGAAGCATTTTAAATGCTGTAATTATACCAGCCTCCATCATTTCTCCAGCAGCTCATGCCGTACATGCATCACCCTCTGCGTGAAAAGGTTGCCCCTTATGTCCCTTCTATATCTTTCCCCTCCCCTTCCTAAACCTATGCCCTCTAGTCCTGGACTCCCCCATCCCAGGTAAAAGAACTTGTCTATTTGCCCTATCCATATCCCTCATGGTTTTATAAACCTCTATACGGTCACCCCTTAGCCTCTGACGCTCCAGAGAAAACAGTCTATTCAACCTCGCCCTATAGCTCAACCCTCCAACACTGGCAACATCCTTGTAAATCTTTTCTGCACCTTTTCTAGTTTCACAACATCTTTCCAATAGGAAGCAGACCAAAATTACATGCAATATTCCAAACGTGGCCTGACCAATGTTCTGTACAGTGGCAACATGAGCTCCCAACATCTATCCTCGATGCTCTGACCAACAAAGGAAAGCACACCAAAAGCCTTCTTTACTATCCTATCTACCTGCGTTTCTACGTTTAAGGAACTATCAACCTGAACTCCAAGGTCTCTTTGTTCAGCAACACTTCCAAGGAACGTACCATTAAGTGTAAAAGTCCTGCTCTGATTTTTTTTAGATTAGACTTACAGTGTGGAAACAGGCCCTTCGGCCCAACAAGTCCACACCGACCCACCACCCACCCATACCCCTACATTTTTACCCCTATCTAACACTACGGGCAATTTAGCATGGCCAATTCACCTGACCCGCACATCTTTGGACTGTGGGAGGAAACCCACGCAGACACGGGGAGAACGTGCAAACTCCACACAGTCAGTCGTCTGAGTCAGGAATTGAACCCGGTCTCAGGCACTGTGAGGCAGCAGTGCTAACCACTGTGCCACCCACGATTTGTTTTTCCAAAATACCGCACCTCATATTTATCTACATTAACCTCCAAAAGCCACTTCTCAGCCCATTGGCCCATGATCAAGGTCCCGTTGCAATCTGAGGTAACCTTCTTTGCTGTCCACTACACCTCCAATTTTGGTGTCATCTATAAACTTACTAACTATACCTCCTCCGTTTACATACAAATCATTATATAAATCACAAAAAGTAGCTGACCCAGCATCAATCCTTCTGACACACCATTGGTCACAGGCCTTCAGTCTGAAAAGCAACCCTCCATCACCACCCTCTGACTTCTGCCTTCGAGCCAGTTCTGTATCCAAATGGCTAGTTGTCCCTGCATTCCATGAATTCCTGAAGAAGGGCTCATGCCTGAAACGTCGATTCTCCTGCTCCTTGGATCCTGCCTGACCTGCTGCGCTTTTCCAGCAACACATTTTCAGCTTCCATGAGATTAAACCTTGCTCACCAGTCTCCCATGAGGACCCTTGATGAACGCCTTCCCGAAGTCCATATAGATCACGTCTATTGCTCTGCCCTTATCAATCCACTTTGTTACTTCTTCAAAAAACTCAATCATGTTTGTGAGACATGATTTCCCAAGCTTAAAGCCATGCTGACTATGGCTAGTCAATTCTTGCCTTTCCAAATACATGTAAATCCTATCTCTCAGGATTCTCTCCAACAACTTGCCCATCACGGATGTCAGGCTCACCGGTCTATAGTTCCCTGGCTTTTCCTTGCCACCTTTCTTAAATACTGGCACCACAGTAGCCACCCTCTAGCCTTCCGACACCTCACCTGTGACTATGGATGATACAAATATCTCAGTGAGAGGCCCAGCAATCACTTCCCTAGTTTCCCACAGAGTTCTAGGGTACTCCTGATCAGGTCCTTGGGATTTATCCACTTTTATGCATTTCAAGATATCCAGCAATTTCTCATCTGTAATATGGACATTTTTTCAACATGTCAGCATCTATTTTCTCACATTCTATATCTTCCATGCCCTTCTCCACAGTAAACACTGATGCACAATATCCGTTCAGTATTCCCCCCCACCCCCCCCCCCCCCCCCCCATCTACTGCAGCTCCACACAAAGGCCGCCTTGCTGATCTTTCAGGTGCCCTATTATCTCCCTTTTTTCCTTTTGTCCTTAAGGTATTTATAAAAACCCTTTGGATTATCATTAACTCTATTTGCCATAGCTATCTCATGCCCCCTATTTGCCCTCATGATTCCCCTCTCAAGTATGCTTGTACTGCCTTTATACTCTCAGGATTCACTCGATCTCTCTGTCTATACCTGACATATGCTTCCTTGTTTTTCTTAACCAAAATCTCATTTTTTCTAGTCATCCAGCATTCCCTACATATACCAGCCTTTCCTTTCACCCTAACTGAAATATACTTGTCTGGACTCTTGTTATCTCATATCTGAAGGCTTTCCATTTTCCAGCAACCTGCGAACATCTGCCCCCAATCAGCTTTTGTAGGATCTTGCTTAATACCTGAATCTTCCTCCAATTTAGAACTTCAACTTTTAGATCTGATATATTATTTTCAATCACGATTCTAATGTTAATAGAATTGGGGTTGCTGGCCTTAGGTTTTGCACCCTCTCCAGTAGGTACATCCACATTGTGAATTAGAAAATTTCCTTGTACACACTTAACATATTCCTCTTTTTGACAGATAGGTAAATGGGCAGGAGTTATGCCTTGGGTCCACACTTCATTCATTCCCATCAACCCTACCCCCATTCCTACCCCAATAGTCCAACGCCACTTTCCTCTGCAACTGCCGAATGTGTGACGCCAGCCCATTTACCTGTTCCCTCCTCACTATCTAAGCGCCCAAACTTACCTTCCAGGTGAAGTGGTACTTTACCTGCACTTCCCACGACCAGTCTACTGCATTTGCTGCTCACAATGTGGTCTCATCTATATTGGGGAACCGAAGCATAAACTGGGTGACTGCTGAACAGAACATCTGCGCTCTGCCTGCAAAAAAGACCCTGAGCTTCCAGCTGCCTGCCAATTCCACACCCCACCCTGTTCCCTGGCCAACATCTGTGTCTCAGGTTTGCTGTATTGTTCCAGTGAAGCTCAGCACCAGCAGAACGAAGAGCACCGGATATTCCACTTGGGGACCATACATCCCTCCGGTCCCAATATCGAATTCAATAATTCTAGGGCCTGAACTCCATAGTATCCTCGTCCCTCCCACACACACCAAGCCTTGTTATCACATCGTCTGTCATTCCACACTACTTAGCCACGAACAGTCTCCATTAACAGTTATTCACCCTCCCACGCAGATCGTTATCAACTCCTTTATCTGTCCAACAGTTCTTCCTTCGCTTTGGGCTCTGTCCTGATCTCCGCCTTCCTCCCACAATATCTCCAGCATATAAACCGACATTTTCCCAATCACCATCAGTTCTGTGGAAGGGTCACATGCTACTCCTGTTTTTTTTGTTTCTGATATACAGCATCCACAATTCTTTCAGATTTTCATTGAGAGAGAGTTGGAAATTGTTTCGAGAGACAGAAAGAGAGGGGGGAGGAACAGAACAGATATGAACTGTTGATCTCCGTTGCTACTCAAAACGTAAAATCATTGAAGTGCGATCATTTCCTTTAATCATGAATAGAGACCACTGGCCATCTGTGAGCTTGTGGCGCAACGGTAGCGCGTCTGACTCCAGATCAGAAGGTTGCGTGTGCAAATCACGTCAGGCTCACTGAAGTCGACCATTGATGTTTCAAACCAAGGAAGGAGGATGTTTACTCCGTTTTTCTGTTGAGCCAAATCTTCTTTCCGGAAACTTTCGATCACAGTAAAGCTTTTCTGTCAGTTTGATTTGTGAACACTGAATCAGGGAGGTGGTGTGTCCAGTGTTTGGGTAAATGCTCAGCTACCCCCAATGTGAGAAATAAAAGACAAACTGTTCATCACGGGATTCAAACACACAGCCGTTTCATTCAGTTGGTGACAGCGCGGTGTGAATAACATTATACCGATATTTTTACAACATAATCTAGAGATTATCAGCTTTGTGTTTCAAACTATCAGGAGGTCCCAGCTCCTTCTGTCATAGCAGAGTGACAAACGAGTTCAGATAGAAATGTTTCCCACCAACAGCAAATCCTTTCCTCTCACTGGACACAGTTAAAATTATCTTTATTCAACAGAAGGAGCGGAAACTACAGTCTGACGGCCCCTCTCCACGTTAACGGTGAGCCTGAATTGTATAAACGGTGTCAGTAAAATCCAATGGAGGACACTGATTTGGTTCAATCGTTTTTATTTGCCAAGCGTAATTCACCGAGAGGATGCTGCTGTGTGAGACAGCGTGGGGAATTACTGCAGGGCCTCCTGCGCATGGAACACACCGCAACTGATGTGTTTCACCTTCATCAGTTTATTCCCATCTCGGAGAAGAGAGGTTTGATGATTAGGATCATAGCAGGCCGACAGAGAACAGGAGAAGAGCACTCAGACCTTCACAAGCTTGTCACCACAGCTGGGTCATCGTGGCCCGTGGATCAGTATGGGACAGTAATCTGCATCTACTGACTGGAAGCACAGCAAATTGGAGTGCTGGTGGGACTATCACACAGGAGAAAACGGCTTCGACAGATCAACTGGAGTGGTGCCCAATGCGCAACTCCGCTCACCCCAACTGAATAACTGTAACAAATTACTCAGTGATTCAAAGGAATACTCAGTTTTGAATCTGCATTGTGTCATGTATCTTCGAGAATGATGTCAAAACACCTTCATTGCTGTGATGGAGTATCCTGTTGGGCAGAATATACCCGTTGTCAAATTTTCCACGTTCTGTTGGTCTAACTCCGATTTCACTCAGAATCACAAAATGTCTGACAGCGCAGACTGAGGCCATGCAGCCCACCTTAGCTCTGCTGGTTCAACACAATATGTAAATAAGTGTCTCATTCTGTCGCCTTCTCCCTGTAAATCTGCACGTTGTTACATTGAACATGCCCACCGAATTCCCTTTTGTGTCCATTGAATCTGCCTCTTTGTCACTGTCAGACAGCGACTTACTGACCCCACTCCCTGTGCGAAAACGGTCTTCCTAATGTCACTTTTACTTATTTTCCTGATGACTTTAAATCTCTGCCAAAACGTTCTCGATCTTTTCAGGCCTGGGAGCATTTTCACTGCATTATTTCCTCTGTCTAAAACCCTCATGATGTGGAAAACTTCAATCAGACCAGCTTTCAGCCTTCTGTTCACCAAAGAGAGCTGCCCTAACTTTCCAATCTCCCTTCATTGCTGACATTCCTCGTACACGGTACCATTCACTTCAACCTGTTCAGCGCCGTCTGCAATCACTTCACTTCCCCGCTTCCTGAAGTATCACCCTCAGAATTGAGCGTAATACAGGTGGAGGATTCATTCAGACTCGGATTGCACGGGCGAAAAATCTGCAATACTTGTTTTCACTTTGAGCAAGTGTTTCCCTTCGCCGTGTTCACTGCAATGGTACCTCTGTCCCATCCCTAATTCAGGCAGTACGATCTGATTTAACGAAGCAGCTTTTTGAGAAAACTGACCCAGCATTTTTGCTCAGGTCAATTTAAGAAATGAGGGTTCGCCTGAGATTGGAACCCAGCCCCTCCCACCGTCTGTATATGCTAGAAAACCCAAAGCTAGCATCATACTCCGAGACCAACTAGCCAAGAACCATGGGCGCGCCCAGCTCCTGAAGCAACTGAGACTTGCTGAGTACGAAATACATTGTACATTACTCCGGGAATTACAAGCAGCATAGAGTTTCAAGAACATCTGCTTCTCACTCTGTCTCCCTGCTCGCAGGACTACTGGTGGATATTGAACCATTTTGTTTCGACTTGCAAGCTGTGTCTGGTGGAAGAAGGAGCCCACTCGCTCTTCTGCTCTCTCTCTCTATTTCGTGAGGCAGGAGAAGTCGGTTACACTAATGCGTAGGAAATGGGCAACTTTGAACGTGTTCCAAAGGTCTTGTTAACAGAGAGATAGGAAGATACTGTGCTGTCGGGACAGAGAGAAATGGACACCGGAGACTCTTCCCTCAGGTAAATTGATATGAGTGCATTTTTGTGCAGCCTGCTTAGTGTTCAGAATTTGTCTTGACACAGCAATCCTGCAGAGAGTCTTTTCTTACACGGGCGTTGGTTTCTTTATTGCAGGAAATGGGGCAAACCAGCAAGTCATGTGTTACACTTCACCGGTTCATTGCCATCTGAGCGAAGATGTTTCACACGAGATCAGGACACACCGACAGAGAACAGGACAAGACAACTCAGAGCTCCACAAGCGTGCCAGCACAACTGTGTAAATTTGACTTGTGTATCGATGTGACATATTTAACTTTTGAGGAAGACACACAACCCTCACAAAGAAAAGAAATCATCCTAATTTTTGTCTTCTACTTTTACAATATGACCCTCTATTTTCAGATATTAAGATAGGGATAGAAGCTGCATTCTAATAATACTTGTGGTACAGTTAACTATCTCAATGTGCTTCACGTAAACATAATGAGAATTCCTTTAAAAATCACAAGACCGGAACACAGATTAAGACAGGTGACCAAAGACTTGGTCAAAGGGGCAGGTTTCGAGCAATCTTTTAAACAGGTTCAATTTCCCAAACATCAGAGGACAAAGACGTAAAGAGCAGACACAAAATAACAAAGGATGGGAAGCAACAGTTTAGACATAATGTCACAGGATGAGTAATCCAGGGAACATGAGTTCATAATCCCACCACAGCAAGAGATGAGATGTGAATAATTCAAATCATAAATGGGGAACACAAAGTTAGTCTCAGTATGGTATCGGTGGCACTGACGTTAATTGTCATAAAAATCCATGTTCACAATGTCCTTTCAGGAGGGAAACTGCCATCCTTATCTGATCAGACTTACATGTGACTCCAGTCCCACAGCAATGTGGTTGACTCTTAAACTGCCCTCTGAATTGGCTCAAACAAGATACCTTGCAATTAGGGTTGGATAACAAATATCAACCTTGTGAAAGTGTCAGAACAGAAATTGCTGGAGAAACTCAGCCAGTCTGGCAATACCGGTGGAGAGAGGGAGAAAGAAACAGAGCCAATATCCTGGCCTGAGTCCAGAACTGTTGTGAGGAAGGGTCACAGCACTTCAAATGCTAACTCTGCTTCTCTCTCCACATGTGCTGCCATTCCTATTGAGTTTCTCCAGCAATTTATGCACTTTTGTGTTTCAGGTCTCCAGAATCTGCAGTTCTTCATTACACTGATGTAGGGAAGCTCAAATCCCATAAAAGAAAAAAGCAGAAGGGCTGGAATTACTCAGCAAGTCTGGCAGCAGCTATGGAGATAAAAACAGTTAGTTCTTCGGGTCATTGAAAGATCTTACATCAGAGACAAACGTTTGGGAAGCTGCAAGAGTAAAAGGCACTGGTGTAACTTCAACATCTGGGAGAACTCTCTCAGGCATGGAGGTCAGACTGATTCAGCATTCTGGTCCCGCTCATTTCCTGTTACCTGCTCCATTTGTTGTTCTTGTTATATTTCTACATGGTTGACACATTCCTATGTTTTAAAATGATATTCCAACCATACAGGAATTTTCCATGTAAGTAATCATACATTAGAGGGTTTGGAACGTGAATGTAACTTATAAACAGAAAGTATTTATTCATACATGGGGTGTGGGCATCGCTGGCAATGCCTGCATTTATACCATCCTTAACCACCCTGTGGTTGGTTGGAAAAGTGAATGAAGGTGTCTGAGATTGTCTTGATCAGCACAGAAATCTCAAAGATGGGTCTGCTCAGGTAGAAGTACCCTCCACTCCCACAGCCAAGTCTGCATTCATTGCAATTATAGACGCCATCTAAAACTCCCAGGACAAGGACAGCATGGGATCACAATCAGAATAAAGCTTCCTCTACTCTTAATTTGAAAGTGAAACTACTTCAACACTGTCCCCAACAAACACAGCCAAGACAGAGACAGCATTGGGTTAGATACAGAGTAAAACCTCCTCTACACTTCCCCATTCATATAGTTCCAAGACAATGACAGCAAAGGGTTAAATAAACTGTCGAGCTTCTTCCATTATGACTGACACTGAGTACGTTCTACACTAGTCCTCAAGGAAAATTCAGAACTGAGAATATTATCTGGAACTGAATTCACACCCCCTAATGGGAATGACAGCAACAGAAAATCATGTCGTGAAACACAGATAAAACACACACAATGTACAACAAAACTAGACTGTTATTGAGATCAAAGATATTTAAATGACAGGAAACATTGTACCCGCAATGATCCGAATGAGTGCTGAACAACTTTTTCACGTGAATAATATTCTCTGGGAATGCAATGTCCACCTCACTACTGTCTGTTCAGTTCCCCTGCTCTCGTTTAGGGCTGAGTTGCACATAGTGGCGTGGGGGGTCAAGAGGTTAGACAGTTAAGGTCAACTTAGATTGAGGGCATCCTGTGTCATGCCAGTGAGGTCGAGGGTCGCTGATTTACTCAACTTATAATCGGGGACAAGGGGATGTCAGGCTGGGCTTGTATCAGTTTGAGTTTAGAAGAAACAGATGATCTTATGGAGCTGTACAACATCTGGAGAGGACTTAATGTAAATGTAATGTCCACTCACTTCCACCCAGAGACTAGCCTCTCATTTCAGATAAGAGAGTCTTGTTTTTCTCTCAAGTGTTCCCGAGTCTTTGAAATTCACTTCTTTAGAGAGCAGCATGTCGTGGTGGCACGGTGGTGAGCACTGCTGCCTCACAGCATCAGTGACCTGGGTTTGATCCCACCCTCGGGCCGACTGTGTGGAGTTTGCACATTCTCCCCTTGTGTCTGCGTGGATTTCCTCTGGTGCTCTGGCCTCCTCCCACAGTCCAAAGGATATGCGGGTGAGGGTAGATTGACCATGGGAGATGCAGGGTTACAGGGATAGGGTAACGAACTGGGTCTGGGGTGGGATGGTCAGTCAATGTTGACTCGATGTGCTGAATGGCCTTCTTGCACGCAATTGACCTACATTAGTCAATAGTGTACACTTGCTTTATGGTTACCGACATCAAATTACATTCGTGGTTTTGGTTATTTCATCTGTTACGTTATCGTATTCAACCAACTACAGCATCTAGAAACTTGCTTAATTACAATATCCAATATCTTCAGAGTACTTTTTCTTTTTGTCACGACCATTATCTTGAACTCTGACGTGTGACCTCTTCATTTCTGCCAAAGTTCCTTATTTGTCCCTACATTGTCATGGTTTTACTTTGTCGAATGTCTTCCTGGCTTTTGCAGTTAACACCCTATATTCCGCCCTCGTCAACTTTTTCCCTTACAATTGTGTACTAAGAATTTCATGAAAAACCTCAGAGTGTGGTGAGACTGTGGAACTTCCTACCACAGTGAATAGTTGGGTTGGAAGACATTACAACTAAGGGTAAGCAACCTAATACAAATGAATGTCACTGTCACCAGATTCACAACAGAGTGAAATTAAAACATGCAATGTCCCTCTATTTCTCAACTGTTCTTAACCAGACTTGATGAAGAACAGACCTTGCACATCAACATAATAATTTAAACAAAAACCCAACATTATAATTTAAACACGGCAACTTTTCCAGGGCAAATTTAAAGAAGATAATCTAATTAGTAGCAATGATTTAAATCCTTTGATCAAGTCCCCCACCATCTCAGAGACAGAAACTTAAGCGGCAAATTAAGAAAGATTTTTTTTAAACTTACCAATTCAAAGAAACAGTTTCCAACAATGGATTGCCAAGCCTTCGTGCAATCCTTGGACTATGAGTTTTTCACAGATACGTAACTGAAAATCTAATTTAAAGGCCGCTACTGAATGTGAATAGACACCCCAAAGTATTTAGCCATTTCTTACAGGCTGGGATTCATTCCCAGAAAGAGCCAACAATTCTTTAACTGGACAGTAGAATCAAGAGAGAACAGTGCCTGGACTCAACAAGCAGCAATGCCTAATGGAAGCAAAGTTGGCGGCGGGGCAAGGCGAGGCAAGGGCATAAATCAAAAAAGATCACTGACTCTCCCACTGCAACACACACTGTCAGAATGCACAGGGGCTCAGTCCTGGGAGTGACCCACAGCAGTTTCATCAAGAGAACCACACTTGATGAACAGATCTTGCACACCAGAATTATAATTTAAACAAAAACAAACAATTATGAATACCACAAATTTACTAGGGCAAAATTAAACATGATAATTCAGTTAATAGCAATGATTTAAGCCCCTTGATCAAGTCCCACACCATCTCATAGACAGAAACTTAAGGCATAAATTAAGGAAGAGAATTTTAAAAATTATCAATTCAAGCAAACAGTTTCCAACACTGGATTGCCAAGCCGTTGGGCAATCCTTCGACAATGAGTTGTTCACAGGCACATAACCATAAATTTAATTTCAAAGTCACTGCTGAATGCGAATCGACACTCTGAAGCATTCAGCTATTTCTTACAGACTGGGGCTAGTTCCCTGACAGAGCCAATAATTCTTTAACTGGACAGAAAAAAAACTAGAGAGAACAGCTCCTGGTCTCAACGAGCAGCAACGCCCACTGGAAGCAAAGTTGCGGGGTGGGGGAGCACGACAGCATAAAACTAAAAAAATCCGACCAACTCTCCCATTATAAGCACTGTCAGATTGGGCAGGGGTTCAGTCCTTGCAGTGACCCACAGCAGTTTCACCAGCAGAATCAGATTGTTGGGAGCACTGGGGTGCCCGCTGGTGCTTCTGCTAGGTGCAGAATGATGAGAACCTCCGCCTGCACTTGGGGTAGGTGAACGGCCTCTCTCCGGTGTGGCCCCGCCTGTGTCTCAGCAGGAGGGAGGAATTGCAGAAGGTCTTCCCGAACTCTGGGCAGAGTAAGGGCCTCCCCCCGTATGGACCCGAAGGTGGGATGCCTGGGTAAACCCTTCCCGCACTTCAGACAGGAGAATGGCCTATCCTCGGTGTGGACCCGCTAGTGCCTCAGCAGGGCAGAGGTATCATTAAAGGCCTTTCCGCACTTGGAGCAGCTGAAGGGTTTTCTCCAATATGTGGACACGGCGGTGGGTCAGCAAGACGGAAGAATAGCTGAATACCTTCCTGCTTTCGGGACAGGCGAATGGCCTCTCGCCTGTGTGGACCCGCTGGTGCCTCTGCAGAATGGAGGAACTGCTGAAGATCTTGCAGCACTTGGGACATCTGATGGGTCTCTCTCCCGTGTGGACCCCCTGGTGCTTCAACAGGCAGGAGGAATTGCTGAAGCTCTTTCAACACTCGGGGCAGGGGAAACGCCTGTTGCTCGTGTGGACCCGCTGGTGCCTCTGCAGTACGGAAGAATTGCTGAAGACCTTCCCGCACTCAGGGCAGCTGAAGGGTCTCTCCCAAATGTGGACCCGCTGATGGCCCAGCAGGTGGCAGGAATTGCTGAAGCCCGTCCCGCACTCAGGGCAGGAGATCGGCCTCTCCCTGGTGTGACTGCACCCATGAAACTCCAGGTCAGAAGGGAAACAGAAGCTTTTCCCACAGTCGCCACACTTCCATGGCTTCTCCAAGGGACGGGATTCCTTGGCTTTCTCCATGACCAAAGCTTCAGCTGCACACAAACGCGAGTACAGCATCTCCCTGCCGTGAATTCCTCTTCCCAGTCTGTATAACGTTTTCTGGCTCCACAATCAGAGTGCTGCAACAGTCGGGTCTCTCTTCCAGTCTCACTGACGCTGAAAACGGACTGAAACAGGAACCAAAAAGCTTGGTTCCTTCTCACAGAATCAGAGTCGAAAATTGTTATAGTGCCGATGGATTCAGTGACTGTCAGACACTGACGTGAAATTGAGGACTGGACAGTCAGAGTCAGAATCAAAGTGCAATGCTGGAAAAGCACAGCAGATCAGGCAGCATCTGAGGAGCAGTAGAGTCAATGTTTCAGGCAAAGCCCTTCAGCTATTGATTTTGAAACTTCTGTCTTCAGATCTTCAAATAATCTGTAAAAAGAGATTACAAAAATCATCACTGTCAGTCCAGGTTAGAAATTCCAAACAAGCAATTCTACTTTCCGCAAAAGATTCTTTTCTTTTTCCAAAAAATTGAAAGCACCATCCCACCCTCTCTCACCCCTCTATTCTCACTCCGCTCTAACCAATTCTCCTGACGGTACTGATTCAGGGACTTACAGAGACCGAAAAGTGAAAACATCAAGATAGACACCTTTGAATTTTGGCTACATCTACCTGAAAGCTAGCATCTTTCACGACATCTAGGAGTGAGTAAGTCTGCTTTTGGGAAGCAAAAAAAAAGTCAATTCAGGATGAACCTTCAATGCAGCTTCTTGAGAAACCACCAGACACGAAATGGTTAACATCTGGGGAGGTGGAAGTGGGGAGCTGGGGGAAATGAGATATCAAGGCATTGGCACCGACACCAGACAGAAACTCAACACACAGGCATGGCGAACATTACGGGCAAGCCAGAGTCATAGAGATACACAGCACAAAAACAGGTCCTTCGGTCTAACTCATCTGTGCCGGCCAGATAGCCTAAATTAATCTCGTCTCATTTACCAGTACTTGGTCCATATCCCTCTGAACTCTTCCTATTCATATACCCATCCAACTGCCTTTTAAATGTTATAATTGGAACTACACCCATCACTTCCTCCGGCAGATCATTCCTTACACTTGCCTCCCTCACACCAAACATATTACCCTCCTGTTCTGGACTTCTCCCATCTCTGGGAAATGACCTTGTCTATTTACCCTATGCTTGCCTGTCATGATTCGATAAACGTCTGTAAGGTCAACCTGCAGCCTCTGGTATACCGGGGAAACAGCTCAAGTAATGCACTACGTTTAGTTGTAGCTTCACACTCACCGAACCTTCCTCCCGTGTAAAACACTGTTTCCCTCCCCCCACACTATCCATGGGAAAAGCCAAGAGCTCTGAGATTCTGGAGTTGGGGGAATGCCACGTAGAATTCCTAAAATGTGGAAATACGCAATTCAGCCCAACAAGTCCACACCGCCTGTCCAAAGTGTAACCCATCCAGACACATTCCTCTATCCCGTTATTCCACATTTACTCCTGACTAATGCACACTGAGGGCCCGTTTAGTTCGGCCAATTCACCAGAACATTTTTAGATTTTGGGAGAAAGCTAGAGCACCCGGAGGAAACCCACGCAGATAAGTCGGGGAGAACATGTAGACTCCAAACAGACAGTCGCCCCAAGCCTGGAATCGAACACGGGTCCTTGGTACTATGAGGCAGTGCTAATCACTGAGCGATCGTGCTACTACTGTGGGCAGAACGAGGTGGGGACTGGGGCCTTTGTTAATTGTACCACACAGTGGATTGTGGAGTAAGGATAAATCTCACGGGATCTCGGGAGAGCTAACCAACTGGGTACAAAAATTTAGAAGCGCGTTGTTGTAGATGCTGGAATGCTTCTTGAAAACAACCAATGCTGGAGATCACGGTGGGTCAGGCAGCGCTGTGCTACTCTATGACTGGATAGTGTGGATGTGGAGATGATGTTTCCACTCGGAGAAGGGTTGAGGATGCCAAGTCATTGAGGGCATTTAATACAGAGATAGGTTCTTGATTAGGAAGGGGTCAAGGGTTATGAGGAGACGGCAGCAGAATGGGATGGAGAAACATATCAGCCGGGATCGACTGATGGAGCAGACTCGATGGGCCAAATGGCCTCATCCTGCTCCTGTATATTATGGTCTTAAAGCTGGGCAGATGACTTAAGGGGTTCTCACAAACTATTTCAGAATCCTGAAGAGGAGTTGTTGGACTCGAAACTTTAACTCTGCTTTCTCTCCACAGATGCTTCCAGTCCTGCTGAGTTTTTCCAGTGTTCTCAGTTTTTGTTTCAGATTTCCATCATCCACAGTTCTTTGTCTTATTTATCACAGTCATTTCTTGCCCTTCCCAAGTGTTTGGAACTTCATCTCACTGATCTACAAACTGTTCACTTACCGTAGAAATGACCACTACCTCCTTATCAGAGTAGATCACTTTGTTGCAAAATGATTGCCCAATTCTGTGACCAAAATAATTGCATTCGTAATTACTTACACCAGGGACTCTCAATATCTCAGGCAAGAACACAGCCAGATAGTTTCAGACAGTACATTTATGTGATTTGATACAATTCCTTATTCCCTACTTTACCAGGATGTTGCTGGGAATGGAGGGTTTGAGTTAAGAAGAAGCTGGGACATTTTTCCAACCGAGCCTAGCAAGTTGACAGATAACTTTATAGAGGTTTTTAAAATCAGGAGAGGTATAGATAAGGTGTCATTTTCAGGAGGCTCAGAATATTTTATTGCCCCAGAAGGTGTAAAAGGGGGTCAAAGCTTCAGCAGAAATCAAGCAGAGCTGAGAACAGACAACATCCAGCTCTGTGGGAACAGGGAGATCAGCTGACAGAGAAATCAGGACCTGAAATCCGAGCTGACATCAGACTACCGTGTTATCAGTGCTTTGATTAGCAGTACCCATCCTCTACCGTTACTGAGCTTCCCACTCGTCTTGAATGCCACGTATCCCCTCGATATTCCGGATCCAATCCTTATCATTCTGAAGCTATATCTCTGTAAGGAGTCTCAGATCAGAATTATTCTCTTCAACATGTGCAGTCAATTAATTCGCTTTTGTTACAATGCAGCGCACATTCACATACTGAGCTTTTAGTTTTAATTTTTGTGATGGTTAGAATCCAGTTTTGATTGCTAGTACATTTATTCTCCTTGTCCCTTTCTCTCATTCTCTGATGTTTATTTTCCACATCACTACATTGCTCACCGGCCTTGATTTGGATTCGCCATGTTAAATTGCCCAGTGTCCAGGATGTGCAGGTTAGGTGGGGTAGACATGGGAAACGCAGGGTAATCGTTTCAAAGTAATAGAAGCAGTAGGCCATTTGGCCCATCGACCCTGCTCCGCCATTCATTAAAATCATGGCTGATCTATCAATCACCTCAGCTCCTCCTACTTGCATTATCCCAACTACACTTAATTCCCCTACCACGCAAAAACCCATGCAACAGTGTCTTAATGAAACTGCTTTTACTGCTTCCTTGGGCACAGAATTCCATAGATGCACCGACCTCTGGGAAAACCAGCTCCTCCTCATTTCTGTCCGAATTCTACTCCCCCCTAATCTTGCAGCCTAGTCTCAACCGCCAGCAGAAAAGACCTGATGGGATGGTGATGGTGGAATGGTTGGGAGGTGTGTCTGGTTGGTGTATTTTTGGAGGGCTCCGTGTGGAGTCGATGGCCTGAATGGCCTGCTTCCACACTGTAGGGATTCAATGATATACTGCAGTTATGTTTGCCCCCGATCACAGCACCCAGAATGCCCCATCTTCCACAAATCGAAAGACAATTCCCACCCTGCCCTCTTGTATGTGTATTATCTAAATGCTTAATCGTTTCTGGTGAATACAGCCCACACCTCCCACTGCTGTCAGTGACCTTTACAATGCTGATGAAACAATGCAATACCTGCAGTACTGAAAATAGTAAGGCTTCTAACGATACCAGTTACTGATTCACTGCACCTTCTGATTGACAGCATTGGAAATACAATGTTGGAGCCTGACAGAAATGAACAGTTTAAACAAAAACCGACCTAACCCTTCACTAGGCTCCCCGCTCAGCACACTGTACTTACTGCCGGTAAACCTTAAAACACTACAGCCCCACAGTGCAATGAATTCCCACTTTCTAACAAAGTCCTGGATGTCACTCACTCAGCTGCTATCTTCAAAAAAATGAAGATTTATGCTCCTCGTAAGGGCAAAACATCGTTGAAAGCTGCTTCTGGAAGTCCACTCTTCACAGCGACATTTTTGCTTTCATCAAAGATCATTAGAGTCATGCAGTACGAAAACAGACCCTTCGTCCAACTCGTCTGTGCCAACCAGATATCCAAAATTAATCTCGTCCCATTTGCCAGCATTTGGCCCATAACCCTCTAAACCCTTCCTATTCATATACTCATCCAGATGCCTTTAAATATTGTAATTGTACCCCACTTCTGAACTCAATTCCTCTTCATAATATATCACTTGCCTTGCTCATTGCCTGCTGCATCTGCCCGACAACTGGCATCCTTACATCATTCCTGGTGAAAGGCTTGTGCCCAAAACTCACTGTCCTGCTCCTCAGATGCTGCCTGATCTATTGCGCTTTTCCAGTGCCACATTTTTCGACTTTCACCTCTTGTCCTCACTTTCTCCACATTCCAATATATCACCATTTAAACAATTCACTGATTTTGTTTTAAGAAAATCCAAACACTCCGTCCCTGGATGGGCGCGAACCACCAACCTTTCGGTTAACAGCTGAACGCGCTGACCAATTGCACCACAGAGACAGATACGAGCACCGCCCCTGCAGTCTCTTTGAGGAAGCTACTATTCAATTCATAATTCAACTTGCCCCGCCCAGAATTACCATTGTCTTCTATCAGTTTTTCTTTTCCATAATAAAGCCTTGGACATTCAATGTGGAGACATGTGGACAGTCTGATCCCACCATCTGCAGGCACATCCATGTCACGAAGAATTAGCTCTCCTACATCCGGGCCATTGCCCTCCGAGCCTTTCAGTGTTTTGCCTCTTACCGAATTTTCTCATTGGCCCCGAGCCACATTGCGGCACTGCACTTGCCATGTGTTTGCCAATTGAGACACAGACCTGGACCAACTTCGGGAAGAGGCAAATCACTGAGTTCTGAACAAAAACCGTAGCACACTCAAAACATCGGCTTTGTTTACCTTTCCACAGATTCTGCTCGACCCGTTGGCTTTCTGCAGTATTCGCTGTGCTTGTTCTACACAAATGCTGCTTTCCATTAAAGAACTTCAAACCCTGCCCTCTGGTAACTGACCCTGGTCAGTGGTAATAGGTTCTTCTGATCATTAACCTGCCCAGTCCCACCACTTCTTCTCCCATCATTGCCAACAGCCCCTAGAAATCTCCAGTTAACCTTCTTTGTTCCAAAGACAACATTCCCAAATTGGGAATGTCTCAACAAAATGGAAATTCCTCATCCCTGGACATGATGCAAGTGTTACAATAGGGAGGAGATTTTGGCAAAATATTGTCAGTTAGCAGGTGGAATAATTCTCAGGAAGTAAAAGAGAAATCCCAGTCTCCAGCTTTGTGAAGCTTTAGAAACTCTTTGGGAAGTGGAATTAGAGGAGAATGAAGGATGAACTGTCCGACTGAGCAGAGACAGTCCAGACACCGTCCCCTTGTTTAAGAGGCCGGGAGATGGACTCTGATATTCTCAGTAAAAAATGAAGTCTGCAGATGCTGGAGATCACAGCTGAAAATGTGTTGCTGGTTAAAGCACAGCAGGTTAGGCAGCATCTCAGGAATAGGAAATTCGACGTTTCGAGCATAAGCCCTATTCCTTAGATGCTGCCTAACCTGCTGTGCTTTAACCAGCAACACATTTTCAGCTCTGATATTCTCAGGACATGAACTGATCTGAGACATTGAAAGAATTCTCTGCATATCAGGAATTCAAACCCCTTCACGGCTGGGGGTCAATGAGAAAATTCGGTAAGAGGCAAAACACTGAAACGCTCGGAGGGTGATGGCCCCGGTGTAGGAGGGCTAGTTCCTTGTGACATAGATGTGCCTGCAGGTGGTGGGATCAGACTATCCCCGGTGTCTCCACAGTGAATGTCCAAGGCTTTATTATGGAAAAGTAAAACTGATAGAAGACAATGGTAATTCTGGGCGGGGCAGGCTGAATTATGAATTGAACAGTAGCTCCCTCAAAGAGACTGCGGGGGTAGGCTGGCCAATCCTGTCTCTGTGGCTCAATAAATCAGTGCGTTCGGCTATCAATCGAAAGGCTGGTGGTTCCAGACCAGCGAGGGACAGGGTGTTGCGTGTTTCTCGCTCCGACCGCTGCGAATTTCGCGTTTTTAATGGTGTCAGGAAAATGTTTCCCAAACGGAAATCTTCTCTACTGAGGAAGTACAAAGGAGTTTCTGAATTGATTGAATTTCTAACGTAAAGGACTACGGATGCTGAGAATCCAAGACAGAAAGAGAAACTGCTGGAGAAATTCAGCGGGTTTGGCTGTACCTGGAGAAGGAAAAAAAAGTTCTGAAATGTTGTCTCTGATTCTCTTTCCACGGATGCTGCCTGACCTGTTGAGTTGCTCCTGCAATTTCTGTTGTTGTTTTTAACTGAATGTCCATTTCATCTTTCGGATGAAACACACAGACTCGCCATTTGCAGATATTTAATCCTTTCAAAACCTGTGAAGTGACTGGATTCAAACAAACTCTGCAATGATTCACTCTTTCTCAGCTCCACAGGCAGACAGACTTGGGAAGTGAAGCTGTCAGTGTGGTTCTGTATTGGTGGGCCGAGTGGTTAATGCGATGGACATGAAACCCATTGCGGTTTCCCCACGCAGGTGTGAACCCTGCCGACTACAGTTGAGAAACGTCGTCAAAAAGAAAGGGAGATTGCTCCACGTTTTTTTTAAAGATGCAAATCAGTGGAGGGGTTGAAATATTTCAATCACATTGGGACTGGTCGGGAATCTGCAACCCACCGCCTGTCAGGGTGGAACAAGCAGATACCCACAGAGCTGCTTTTGAGGCAATGAGTCAAGTGTTTGGAAATGAGACTAGAACAGTGAGGGGCTGGAAATCGTGATCGAAATGAAGCAGGCACCTGAGGACAAGGGTGTTTTATTTGCTAGTGAAAGATACTGCTTCACAAAGTTTGGACTATTGAAAGCATTCGGTTCGAAGCCGGCATTCGGTTTGAATTCCTGATCTGCAGGAACGAGACTCTTCACTGTCTCGCTTCAGTAAGTGTCCCTGAGAACATCGGAGTCAAGTCACAGCGCTGTCAGAGGAGAGGAAGCTGAAATAGCCCCACACGCTGCTCACGAGCACATTTCACTCTCCTTAACTCACCGCCCCAACCACTGTGGTTCCTGGGAGTGGAAAGGGAACAATCACCAAAACCCAGTCTCAGCTTTGTAAATCTTCAGAAAATAAGAAAACCGTACATCCCTTTGCATCTTCTATCGTGACATGACAGTGTTGATTTTAAATGGCTGTCCAGTCAGTGCCGATTCGTTTTGGCTAAAAAAATGTTCCTTATCTCATCCCAGCATTTCTTGCCACAGGGAACTGTGTGGCAGAGTTCATGTACATATTTTCTTGTATGGTATAATACATGGAAATATCCCAACAATTAAAGGGAGTCAGGGGGCTGAGTTGAGTATGGTTGCCATTACAAAAGAGATAGTGCTAGAAAAGTTAAAAGGTCTTAAAATTGATAAATCTCCTGGTCCCGATGGGATACATCCTAGAGTTATGAGAGAGGTGGCTGAGGAAATAGCGGAGGCATTGGTTGAGATCTTTCAAGAGTCACTGGAGTCAGGAAAGGTCCCGGATGATTGGAAGATGGCTGTTGTAATCCCCTTATTCAAGAAAGGATCAAGACAAAAGATGGAAAATTATAGGCTAATTAGCTTAACCTTGGTTATTGGTAAAATTCTAGAATCCATCATTAAGGATGAGGTTTCTAAATTCTTAGAAGAGCAGAGACTGATTAGAACAAGTCAACATGGATTTAGTAAGGGAAGGTCATGCCTGACAAACCTGTTGGAATTCTTTGAAGAGGTGACAAGTAGGTTAGACCAGGGAAACCCAGTGGATCTGGTCTGTCTAGACTTTCAAAAGACCTTTGATAAGATGCCACACGGGAGGCTGCTGGGCAAGGTGAGGGCCCATGGTGTTCGAGGTGAGGTGCTGGGATGGATTGAGGATTGGCTGTCTGACAGAAGGCAGAGAGTTGG
The DNA here is from genome assembly GCF_020745735.1 of Hemiscyllium ocellatum. Classification (NCBI taxonomy): domain Eukaryota; kingdom Metazoa; phylum Chordata; class Chondrichthyes; order Orectolobiformes; family Hemiscylliidae; genus Hemiscyllium; species Hemiscyllium ocellatum. The sequence goes on along the minus strand of NW_026868164.1, from coordinate 11,050 downwards.
GATAAAAGGTTCTTTTTCGGAATGGCAGCTGGTGACGAGTGGTGTCGCGCAGGGTTCGGTGTTGGGGCCACAGCTGTTCACATTATATATTAATGATTTGGATGAAGGGACTGGGGGCATTCTAGCGAAGTTTGCAGATGATACGAAGTTAGGTGGACAGGCAGGTAGTCCGGAAGAGGGGAGGCTACAGAAGGATCTGGACAGTTTGGGAGAGTGGTCCAGGAAATGGTTGATGGAATTCAACGTGAGCAAATGCGAGGTCTTGCACTTTGGCAAAAACAATAAAAGCATAGACTACTTTCTAAATGGTGAGAAAATTAGTAAAGCCAAAGTACAAAGGGATCTGGGAGTGCTAGTCGAAGATTCTCTAAAGGTAAACATGCAGGTTGAATCCGTGATTAAGAAAGTGAATGCAATGTTGTCACTTATCTCAAGAGGGTTGAAATATAAAAGCAGAGATGTGCTACTGAGACTTTATAAAGCTCTGGTTCGGCCCCATTTGGAGTACTGTGTCCAGGTTTGGTCCCCACACCTCAGGAAGGACATACTGGCACTGGAACGTGTCCAGCGGAGATTCACACGGATGATCCCTGGAATGGTAGGTCTAACCTATGAGGAACGGCTGAGGATCCTGGGATTGTATTCATTGGAGTTTAGAAGATTAAGTGGAGACTTAATAGAGACGTACAAGATAATACATCAGCCATGATTGAATGGCGGAGTGGACTCGATGGGCCGAATGGCCTTACTTCCACTCCTATGTCTTATGGTCTTAAGGTATTTTGTAAATAACATACGTTTGCTGGTTGTTTGTACTGGGTATTTCTGGTTCATTAGCCGCTGTTTAATGCTGAGAGGGTTGAGTTGTCTGGACATCATTTCACAGATGTCTTTAATGCAAAGTAATGTGGCTAGCGTTTCTGCAGATGTTGTGTCTGCTTGTGTCAGTTTGTTGATGTGAAATTGGCACACTGGGTTTATTGGGTAGGCAAAAGTGAGGACTGCAGATGCTGGAAACCAGAGTTTAGATCAGAGTGGTGCTGGAAAAGCGCAGCAGGTCAGACAGCTTCCGAGGAACAGGAAAATCGACGTTTCGGGCTAAAGCCCTTCATCAGGAATAGAGGCAGGACGCTTCCAGGGGTGGCGAGATAAATTGGGGGGTGCTGGGCCGAAATTAGCAAAGAGCACAATAGGTGAATGGTGGTGGGATGGAGGTGACAGATCAGAGAGGAGGGTGGAGCGGATAGGTGGGAAGGGAGATTGGCAGGTAGGACAGTTCATGAGGACAGCGCTGAGCTGGAAGGTTGGAATTGAGGTAAGGTGAGGGAGGGAAAATAAGGAAACAGATGCCCTGGGTTGAATTCATCCCTGACGGAAGATGGGGCGTTCTTCCTCCAGGCATCGGGTGGGGAGGGAGCGGCGATGGAGGAGTCCCAGGACCTGCATATCCTCAGCAGAGTGGGACGGGGCGGGGGAGGTTGAAATTTTGGGCCATAGGACGATGGGGTTGATTGGTGCGGGTGTCCTGGAGATGCTCCCCCAAGCGCTGTGACTTGACTCTGCGAGGAGTCTCCAGTCTCCCCAATGTAGAGGAGACCGCATCGGGAGCAATGGATACAAGAAATGACATTGGTGGAAGCTTTCTCAAAACCGTGGCGTGGGTTCGATTTCCGGGCAGGAAAGCAATCTTTAATAGAGCTGCCAACGTGCACGGATATATCCCTGGTGGTCTAGTGGTTAGGATTCGGCGCTTTCACCGCTGCGGCCCGGGTTCGATTCCCGGTCAGGGAAGCAATTTTCAGCGGATATTTTGGCTACCCACTCTCAGTTCCATCTTGGTCTTGGTAGTTACTGGGTGCTGCAGTGTGTAATGGCTCGTTGAAATAGTGTCCTGATTCAGTTTGTTTGTATGTGTAGGGGTGATTGCTTCTGTAGCTAAGTACTTAGTTCGCGTGCGCTGTTTTCCTGTTGAGGCTGTTTTTGAATTTACCATTGACTGCTCGCTCGACTGTGACGTCTAGAAATCGCACTTTGGTGTTGTTCTCCTCTTTTGTGAATTTTATGCCAGTGAGTATATTGTTGATGGTGTTGTACGTTTCCTCTAATTTGTTTCATTTTTTCATGACAAAAGTGTCATCACTGTGGCGGACACAAAGTTTGGGTTGGGTCGTTGGAAGAGCTGTTTGTTCGAGTGTCTGCATTATTGCTTCTGCTCGGAATCCTGATACTGGTGGTTTATTGGTTATTTCCTTTATTTGTTTGTAGGGCTTGTTACTGAATAGGAAGTAGGTGGTAAGGCACAGCTCCACGAGGTTGACAGTGTTATCTTTGCTGATGAAGTTGTTGCTGTGTTTGTGTCTTTGGTTCTTCGAGTAGTGTCTTCAGTTTTCTTTGGCCACGTTGATGTTAATGGATGTGAACAGGGCTCTATGTCAAAGGACAGCATTATTCCATCCTCTTCTATCTTAGTGTCTTTTGTGTTCAAGAATTCTTGGATGGAGTAAATGGAGTGCCGTGAATCTTCGACTTGGTGTTTTAGTCTTCAGTAGATGCCTTTGAATAGTCTGTGTATTGGTGTTCCAAGTAGTGAGACTATGGCCTGAGGGGGGCTCCTGGTTTGAAGAGGAGCAGAACAACAACAAAATGCCATTCTTAGTTGTCACAGTAGAGCGAACAGTCAATGGGGAACTTCAAACTAGCGTCTAGAGAAAAACAACACACACAAACCAAATACTTAACTACAGAAACAATCATCCCAACACCCACAAACGAAGCTGCATCAGGACATTATTTCAACAAGCCACTACACACTGCAGCACAGAGAAACTACGAAGTGTACAAGAGAAATAAGTATATAGAGTATTTAAGGAGAACGGTTACCCAATAAACCCAGTCCGTTGATTTCTCAGTGATGCTTCCAAGCTGACTCTCAAAACTTCGGTTTGTCCTTCCATTCTTTCCTGTTTGTTTTTTGTGGTTTTGAGAGGTTTCCCAATCCTCTGACTGTGTATTGGAGTTGGAAAGTTATGTTGTGGCTGTACAGGACATTGGTTAGACCACTTTGGGAATATTGTGTGCAATTCTGGTCTTCCTCCTATCAGAAGGATATTGTGGAAATTGAAAGGGTTCTAAAGAATCAATGGGTCCACAGAGGGGAAGAAGCCCTTCTGCTGCCCTGAGTGTGGGAAGGCCTTCAGTGATTCCTCCGCCCTGCTGACGAACCAGTTGGTCCACACCGGGGAAGGCTGTTCTCCGGCCACAAGTGCAAGGTGGCCTTCAGCTGTTCTTCCCACCTGCTGAGACACCAGTGGGTCCACACTGAGGAGAGGCCGCTCTTCTGCCCCGAGTGCAGGAAGGGCTTTGCTCTTTCCTCCGACCTATTGACCCATTGGTCAGATGTCGTTCAGTTGCCATAAGTGCAGGAAGGCCTTCAGCAATTCCATGGCCCTGCTGAGGCACCAGTCCGTCCACACTAGGGAGAAGCTGTTCTCCTGCCCCGAATGTGGGAAGGTCTTTACCCGCTCCTCCACGCTGCTGAAGCACCAGCTAGTCCACACATGGGGGAAGGGAGGCGGGGGGGGGGGGGTGTTTGGGGAGGCCATTCTGCTGCCCTAAGTGCGGGAAGGCCTTCAGCAATTCCTCCGCCCTACTGAAGCACCAATGTGTCCACACCGGGGAGATGCCCTTCAGTTGGCCCGAGTATGGGAAGAGGTTCATGTTTTCCTGCAACTTGCAGAAGCACCAGCGGGGGCACCAGCGCTCCCAGCAATCAGATCCTACTGGTGACGCTGCCTTGGGAACGCCCCAGGACTGAATCTCCTGCCAGCTCTGACAGTGGGTGCAGTGGGAGAGTAGGTGGGCTGTTTTTGTTTCTGATGGACTGCAATTGCCTCCCCCACCCCCCACAACCACAACCCCATGGTGGCTCAGGGTGTGCACTGCTGCCTCATGGCACCAGGAACCCAGGAATAATTCCACCCTTTGGGGTCTGTGTGCAATTTATGGAGGGTAGGAAAATGGATCTGAGTGGGTTAGTCTTTGGAAGATCAGTGCAGTTGTGTTGGGCTGAAGGACCTGTTTCCACATTGTAGGAGTTCTTCGAACCTCTGAGCTTTGCTTTCAGTGGACACTGCTGCTCATTGAGCCAGGGACTGTGCATTGCCAATGAAATGATCCAGAGAAAATAAGACTGCAAGACCATCGGAGCATACGTTAGGCCATTCGGCCCGTCGAGTTTACTCTGCCATTCGTTAGTGACAAAAGTAGTGCAGATGAGATTAACTACAGTCTGGAAACAGGCCATTCGTCCCAACAAGTCCACACCAACCCTCCGAAGAGTAACCCATCCAGACCCATTTCCCTCTGACTAATGTACCTAACTCTATGGGCAATTAAGCATGGCCCATCCACATGACCTGCACATCTTTGGTTTATGAAAGAAAAGAGGTCCACCCAAAGAAAACCAACGCAGACACTGGGAGAATGTGCGAACTCCTCACAGACGGCCACCCAAGGCTGGAATCAAGCCTGGGTCCCCAGTGCTGTGAGGCTGCAGTGGTAACCACTGAGCCAGTACATATTGCAACCCGATGTAGGCAAGCAGGAGGTTGGGAGAATACAGCAAGCTAGGCAACACCAGGATGTGGAGTAGTCAGCGTTTTGGGTATTAACCCTTCTTCAGGACTGAAACGTTGACTTCTCGATGAGAAACGACTTACGGGAATGTTGCTGGGGGTTGGAGGGTTTGAGCTACAGGGAGAGGCTGAATAGGCTGGGGCTGTTTTCAGTGGAGCATCGGAGGCAGAGGAGTGACCTAATAGAGGTTACAAAATTATGAGGGGCATGGACAGTGTAATAAACAAGGTCCTTTCCCTGGGATGGGGGAGTCCAGAACTAGAGAGTAGACATTTAGGGTGAAAGGCGAAATTAAAGTGACAACTTCTTCATGCAGAGGGTGGTACACATATGAAATGAGCTGCCAGAGTATATGGGTCAGTTGCTGTCAAATGGGACTAGATTATTTTAGGATATCAGGTCAGCATGGACAAGTTGGACCGGAGGGTTTGTTTCAATGCTGTACATGTCTCTGACTACTGGTCCTGATGTAAGTTTAAAGTAGAGTCCAAGTAACATTGAATTTTTCAGTCTTGTTGAGCTCACCTCCTGAAAAGTTTTAAATGAATCCCTCAGAACGATACTGTTTAAAAATGCTGAGTTGGGCAAAGTATCCCATCAAGTTCAACACGAACCCAGAGTTGAAGAAGTCAGAAGTCAGAACATCAAGGGACCAAAACTGATCACAATATTCCAGGTGCAGCTTCATCCACGTCCTGTATAACTACAACATAACTTGCCAACATCTATACTCAATTCCCTACTGATGAAGGCCAGTGTGCTGAAACCTTTCTTCACTGCCTTGTGTATCGATGTAATCAGAGTTTAGGACCTACTTTAATCTGATCCACAATCCAGCTGTTGGGTGTCCAGAAGCAGAGTAGTGCAGCGGGAGCGTGCTGGGCACATAAGCGGAGGTCGATGGGTCAAAACCCTGTGATGCTGTTGCTTAATGTCTCTATAAGCTGCTTTCATTTGCAAAGGTGCTCTGTTCTGTATCTTGCCTTTACCTGCTTCCCAAGGATTCTTCAGTGGCAGCAATCCCCCGGAGCTGGAGGAAGGCCCGAGCTCCAAGAAGGGGGGGTAAGACTTGTATCTATTAACTCATTTAAATGGTACCTACTGTATGGGCTATGGTTCACATTAAAACCGGAGGATCATGTCAGAGTGCTTGTTTATATTTAGCAGCTGTAGTTGGTAAAATACACTCCCTGGAGGAGCACCTTCTATGATGCTGCATTTCTTGCCTTCTGCCCTTCCCCATTTCTTATCTCCCAGCTTGATTTTATGTTTTTTTGGTCAAATTAATATCATATGAATCAGACTTGGTATTCACTGTGTGCTATTAATTTGTTTGTTCGAATATTGTAAGTCAAAATTAATGCTGTAATTTCATTTCTGATGTCAGAGTTTGACATTGAATGTGCAGGTGTGAATACCAGTAAGTTGTGAAAATAAATCAAGAACTTGTGTTTTTTAACAAAAAGAGCAGTTCACTGATATTCATGCATTGTCTCATTTGAGTGTGATGATTCAAATCTGACCATCAAACCGTTTCATGCAGTCACACAATTTAATTAAGTTTTCTTTAACTTAGTAAAAGAAAATAACTCCAGCAGGCTAAGATTTATGCAATCTATTTATAAGATTATGTCCATTGCTCGCAATATGGTCTCATCCACATTTAGGAAACTGGACGCCAACTAGCGGAATGTTTGAGGGAACAGCTCTGGGTCACAGAAACTAAACGCCTGTGCTGAACACTTTATCTCCCCCTCCCCTTCCATCAAGGACATGCAAGTCCTGGGCCTCCTCCACTGCCAAACTCTTGCTACCCGACGCTTGTCGGAAAAACATCATCTTCTGCCTTGGGACCCTCCAATTACATGGGATCAATGTACATTTCATCACTTTCCTCATTTCCTCTCCCGTACTTTGTCTCAGATCCAACCTTCCAATTCGACATCAACCTCTTGACCTGTCATACCTGTCCACCTTGCTTCTCACTTATTTGCTTCACCCTCATCTCTGACCTATCACCATCAATCCCTACCTCCATCTACCTATTACACTCCCAGCTGCCTTTCCCCCAGCCCTACGTCCTTCCCATTTATCTGTCAGCCCCTTTGGACCACCCTTTATTCTGATGAAGAGCTTAGGCTCTAAACCAAGACTGTGATGAAGCAACATCCTCAACAAATAGGAAATAGCTCCCAAGTCAGATTTCATCCCCTCTTCTGTTTCCCAGTTCTTTCAGAAATAAGAAATGTCTTTTTCTTCCACTAGAAAGTGGTCTTCCACTTTGCGCTGTCTGAAGTGTTAAGCCACACCACTACTTCAGCCACCTTTTAAGAATCCTTTCAACCTGTTTTTCTAACAATTGTGGAGGTGACCAAAAGCAAACATTTCACTCCTCCTCAATGCCCCGTTTCTCCTCCTATCAGCCATTTTGTCATGTTGTCTATGTTACATGCAGCCGAGTGCACTTGGTTTCTGAATTGAAATTGGCCATTGAAGTGAACAGGATTAATATTTATCGATGGCTAGCTGTGTTTGCACTAACTGTAATTATCCACCAATACAATGTCTTTTGTTCCACCAAAACTGGAAACAATGATCTGTATTTATATTGCAGTCGGATGTAGAAAAATCAGTCGTGCCAGAGGCCTGAACCCCATTGCTTACCCCTGGTAAGTGATCCCCCAACAAGTATCCAAAATGGTATACTTGTTCTTGAGGGGAAGACCGCAGGGGGTCGCTGCACTGGCTGCTTTCGCCAAGTCCCCTCACTGTCACCTATCTGTCTGCAATCTTTGGAGTTCCTACTTCCCTAAAGCTCCGATCTGTGACCACTCTGCCTCCCGAATGATTCTAAGCTCATCCAACTCCAGCTCCAGTTCCCGAACACGGTCTTGGAGGAGCTGGAGATGGGTGCACTTCCGGCAAGCGTAATCAGTAGGGACGACAAGCAATGCCACACCTCCCCTTCTTTTACCCCCACCTCTGACCCTACTAAAACATTTAAATACTGGACCTGCAACAACCAATCCTGTCCCTGTTTCTACCCATGTCTCTCTGTAATAGCCACAACATTGAAATCCCAGGTACCAACCCACGCTGCACGTTCACCTATCTTATTTCATACACTTCTCACATTGAAGTACATACACTTCAAGTCACGATTCCTGTTTAGAGGCACCCTCCTTCGAGATTGATGCCATGTTCCTAACCTCCCTACACTCAATTCCTGCACCCTAAAGCTACGGTCTCGGTTCCCATGCCCCTGCAGAATTAGTTTAAACTCCCCCCCACCCCAAAGAGCACTAGCAAACGTCCAACCAAGGATACTGGTGCCCCTCAGGTTCAGGTGTAGACCATCCTGTTTATAGAGGTCCAACCTTCCCCAGAAAGAACCCCAGTTATCCAGATACCGGAATCCCTTCCTCCCTGCACCATCCCTGTAGCCACGCATTTATCTGTTCTCTCTCACTATTCCTAAACTCGCGATCAAGTGGCATGGGTAACAAACCAGAGACAACAACTCTGTTTGTTCCAACTCTGCGCTTCCAACCTAACTCCCTGAAAGTATGCATAACATCCTCATCCTCTTCCTACCTATGTCGTTGGTGCCAATGTGGACCATGACTTCGGGCTGCTCTCCGACCCCCTTAAGGACCCGGAAAACACGATCAGAGACATCACGTACCCTTGCACCTGGAGGCAACATACCAATCGTGAGTCTCTCTCGCCCCCACAAAACCACATATCTGTGCCCCAAAACTATCGAGTCCCCAATAACTCTTGCTCTGCCTTTTCCAACCTTCCCTTCTGAGCATTGGGAACAGGCTCCGTGCCAGAGGCCTGAACCCCACTGCTTACCCCTGGTAAATCGTCCCCCCTACAAGTATCCAAAATGATACACTTGTTCTTCAGGGGAATGACCGCAAGGGGTCGCTGCACGGGCTGCCATCTCCAAGTACCCCTCACTATCACCCATCTGTCTGCAATCTTTGGAGTTGCTACTTCCTCAAGCTGCGATCTATGACCCCCTCTGCCTCCCGAATGATTCTAATTTCATCCAACTCCAGCTCCCGTTCCCGAACACGGACTTGGAGGAGCTGGAGATGGGTGCACTAATGGCAAGTGTAATCAGCAGGAACGACCATGGCATCCCTCACCTCAAACATGTTGCAGTGGAACATTGCACTGTCTTCGCTGCCATCCTCCAGTAAGCTTTAAAAAAAACTAGATCTGAAGAATAGAACAAGCAAAATGCAGCACTTACCTGCTTACCATAACGGATCTTATTATAAGGTTAGAGGAGGAGGGCGGGTGGGAGGGACTACCCCTGTAGTGCCTCGGGTTACTCACCTGCGCGCAATTATAGGAAGAGAGAAAACTACCCAGGTTAGCTTGCGCTACAACAGCTTCCGGGTCCACTCCGCGCTTTTTTGCAATAAAGGCGCGCAGGAGAGTCCCGGAGATGTGACTTGACTCTCCTGTCTCCCCAATGTTATAGAGATCGCATCGGGAGCAATGGACACAAAAAACTTACATTGATGGATACAAGAAAAATTAAATTTAAACTGTAAAACACACGTAACCGCGTCTACAAACAGACACTGCCAAGCAGCCCCGACCTGCTCCGTCGAGAGAGTGAAGACTGTTCATCGTTTGTAGCTGCAGAAGCAATCATCCCAACACATGCAAACAAATCTGCATCAGGATCACACTGCAGCACCCAGGTACGGTGAAGATCAATAAACAACTGTAAAGCGCATTTCAGAAGAATGGACAGCCCGTAGGCCAGCTAAAAACAGCTTCCCTGACCGGGAATCGAACCCGGGCCGCGGCGGTGAGAGCGCCAAATCCTAACCACTAGAGCGACACAAAGCGCCCTTGTAGCTCTGCTGAAAATGGCCTCGCTGCCCGGGAATCGAACCCGGGCTGCAGCAGTCAGAAGACTATCACCGGTGCATCCAGCAATGTAACTTTTTTTGTCCATTGCTCCCGATGCGATCTATAAAACATTGGGAGACTTAGAGTCAAGTCACATCTCCGGGACTCTCCTGCACGCCTTTATTGCAAAAAAAGCGCGGAGTGGACCGGAAGCTGGTGTAGCGCAAGCTAACCTTGGGTAGGTTTCTCTTCCTATAAATGCGCGCAGGAGAGTCCCGCAGATGTGACTTGACTCTCCTGTCTCCCCAATGTTATAGAGATCGCATCGGGAGCAATGGACACAAAAACTTACATTGATGGATACAAGAAAAATTAAATTTAAACTGTAAAACACACGTAACCGCGTCTACAACAGACACTGCCAAGCAGCCCCGACCTGCTCCGTCGAGAGAGTGAAGACTGTTCACTCGTTTGTAGCTGCAGAAGCAATCATCCCAACACATGCAAACAATCTGCATCAGGATCACACTGCAGCACCCAGGTACGGTGGTGAAGATCAATAAACAACTGTAAAGCGCATTTCAGAAGAATGGACAGCCCGTAGGCCAGCTAAAAACAGCTTCGCGGACGGGAATCGAACCCGGGCCGCGGCGGTGAGAGCGCCAATCCTAACCACTAGACCACAGGGCGACACAAAGCCGCCCTTGTAGCTCTGCTGAAAATGGCCTCGCTGCCGGGAATCGAACCCGGGCTGCAGCAGTCAGAAGACTGTCACCGGTGCATCCAGCAATGTAAGTTTCTGTGTCCATTGCTCCCGATGCGATCTCTATAACATTGGGGAGACTTAGAGTCAAGTCACATCTCCGGGACTCTCCTGCGCGCCTTTATTGCAAAAAAGCGCGGAGTGGACCCGGAAGCTGGTGTAGCGCAAGCTAACCTTGGTAGGTTTCTCTTCCTATAAATGCGCGCAGGAGAGTCCCGCAGATGTGACTTGACTCTCCTGTCTCCCCAATGTTACAGAGATCGCATCGGGAGCAATGGACACAAAAACTTACATTGATGGATACAAGAAAAAATTAAATTTAAACTGTAAAACACACGGAACCGCGTCTACAAAACAGACACTGCCAAGCAGCCCCGACCTGCTCCGTCGAGAGAGTGAAGACTGTTCACTCGTTTGTAGCTGCAGAAGCAATCATTCCCAACACATGCAAACAAATCTGCATCAGGATGCGATTTGAACGAGCTACATCACACTGCAGCACCCAGGTACGGTGAAGATCAATAAACAACTGTAAGCGCATTTCAGAAGAATGGACAGCCCGTAGGCAGCTAAAAACAGCTTCCCTGACCGGGAATCGAACCCGGGCCGCGGCGGTGAGAGCGCCAAATCCTAACCACTAGACCACCAGGGAGACAAAAAGCCGCCCTTGCAGCTCTGCTGAAAATGGCCTCGCTGCCGGGAATCGAACCCGGGCTGCAGCAGTCAGAAGACTTTCACCGGTGCATCCAGCAATGTAACTTTTTTGTGTCCATT